>NC_053023.1:626138111-626438111 GCF_003073215.2 Triticum urartu
CAAAATATAATATTACATGTTCAGAAACTTGAAAGAAAAACACTCTAGTTTGGTGTATATATCACTAAAAATATGCTCGTATTAGGTTTCACTCAAAATATATTCCTTGTGGCTGTTTTGATGAGGTGGAGGAGGGATCTGGTTGGTTTCAATATACTAAGGGGTTTCTGGAAATTGGATCAGATAAGTGCGGTCTTGTTGCAAAAAGCCAAGCCTTACATCATAGTCGTTAGATGCAGATCTGATGGTCATAAATGACGGATGGCAGACACACCATCATCACCAATTGAGTCTTTTATAGGAGTAGAGATAAAAAAACAGAGTTGGTGTTGATGGTGTGCCTGCCATCCGATTTATATCTGACGGATAGGAAGGAAACTATGGCAATTTTGCAAAAAGATACCCACACCCCTCTCCACATTTGCAAATAAGGCATTCCCTCGTTCATCCTCTGATACCAACTTGTAACGCCCTCGATGGGGCTATATCTCCCACATGTCGAAGCACAACTTAGAGGCATAACCGCATTGAAAGCAATGTCGCAAGTGAGGTAATCTTCACACAACCCATGTAATACATAAGGGAAAGAGATACATAGTTGGCTTACAATCGCCACTTCACACAATTATATGAATAAAGCATTACATCATCCAAATACACTAAAGGTCCGACTACGGAACCAAAATAAAAGAAGACTACCCCAAATGCTACACAGATCGTCGATCGACCCCAACTGGGCTCCACTACTGATCAACTTGAAACGAAACAACACAAAGGACGAGATCTTCATCGAGCTCCTCCTTGAGCTTGGTTGTGTCACCTGCACGGTTCAACGGCACCTGCAAACTGGTTTTGGAAGTATCTGTGAGTCACGGGGACTCAGCAATCTCACACCCTCGCGATCAAGACTATTTAAGCTTATGGGTAAGGTAAAAGGTATGAGGTGGAGCTGCAGCAAGCGACTCGCATATATGGTGGCTAACATACACAAATGAGAGCGAGAAGAGAAGGCAAAGCACGGTCGATAAAAGTATGATCAAGAAGTGATCGTAGAACAACCTACGTCAAGCATAACTCCAACACCGTGTTCACTTCCCGAACTCCGCCGAGAAGAGACCATCACGGTTACAGACGCGGTTGATGTATTTTAATTAAGGTCAACTTCAGGTTTTCTACAACCGTACATTAACAAATTCCCTTCTGCCCATAACCGCGGGCACGGCTTTCGAAAGTTCAAATCTCTGCAGGGGTGTCCCAACATAGCCCATCACAAGCTCTCACGGTCAACGAAGGATATTCCTTCTAGCGGGGATACCCAATCAGGCTCGGAATCCTGGTTACAAGACATTTCGACAATGGTAAAACAAGACCAGCAAAGCCACCCAAATGTGCCGACAAATCCCGATAGGAGCTGCACATATCTCGTTCTCAGGGCACACCGGATGAGCAAGATGTCGGGTAAGCCAGCCCAGAGTTTCCCCTGGTAGCCTCGGACATCGCTCAGTTGGACTAACACTTAGAGAAGCACTGGCCCGGGGGGGGGGTTAAAAAGATGACCCTTGAGCCGGCCGACTCAAGGGAAAGAAAAAGGCTAGGTGGCAAATGGTAAAACCAATGTTGGGCCTTGCTGGAGGAGTTTTATTGAAGGCGAACTGTCAGGGACTTCCCATTATGACCCAACCGCGTAAGGAACGCAAAATCCGGGAACATAACACCGATATAACGGAAACTAGGGCAGAAAGAGTGGAACAGAACACCAGGCATAAGGCCAAGCCTTCCACCCTTTACCAAGTATATAGATGCATTAATTAAACAAGAGATATTGTGATATCCCAACAAAATATCCATGTACCAACAAGGAACAAAGCTCCAATCTTCACCTGCAACTACCAACGCTATAAGAGGGGCTGAGCAAAGCGGTAACATAGCCAAACAACGGTTTTCTAGGACAAGGTGGGTTAGAGGCTTGGCTCAACAATATGGTAGGCATGATAAGCAAGTGGTAGGTATCGCAGCATAGGCATAGCAAAAGAGCAAGCAACTAGCAAGCAAAGATAGAAGTGATTTCGAGGGTATGGTCATCTTGCCTGAAATCCCGCAAGGAAGAAGAACGAGTCCATGAACAAGACAAACGGACATAGCCAACGGATCCTCACAAATGCAACGTTACCGGATTACCGAGAAGAAGCAACACCGGAAAGAAGCAAACAACATAGTAAACAACCACGACATGAACATGGCATGATGCGCAACCAAGTATGATGCATGTCTGGTTTAATGAAGCATGGCATGGCAAAGAGCACAAACAATCCTACAAATTAAGTGGAGCTCAATATGCAACGGGTTGCATATTGACGGAACACCACATCAATTATTTAGTTCTCTCTTGGTTATGAACTCACCAATATTAAATGTTGTTAAGCATGTTAGGAGGTGAAACATGAGTAGAAAATATAGTTAGGCACTTTAAATGAGGCCGGAAACAACAACAACAATTCCGGTAAATCCCCACATGCATTAGCAATTTAAATGCAAACAACAATTTAAACATTCTTGAAGTTGTTATCATGATGCGGATGACATGAACAAGTTTATGCAATTTTTATTAAAAGTTGACAAGAGCATTATGAAGCATTTGTCATCGTGGTGGAAACAAAAGGGGTGCCACGGCGACGATAACGAAACGGTGCCGGCAACGTTCCGGTTCCGACAACTCATTGAGACGTCTGTGCAAAAGAAAATGTGACAGGAGCGTGCAAAAGATGGTGGGGTGATCCCGGTAACCGGGTTCCCACGAGTTAGGGGCATGGAAACGAGTGGCAAAACGGACGCGGTGCAGACAAAGGGTGCGTCTCATACAACACAAGCATTCATTCTCGGACGCCGATCTCGGTGGTTATACCTTTGTAGCGTGCAAAGGGGACGGTTCTTGTTCGTAGAGGGAAGTAGGCGTTCTCACGATGATGGTAGTGGAAGTAGTCGATCTCGCATGCTCTAGGGTCGACGGTAGAGGTTCACATTTCATAGTCGTTCGGGGTCGCCGATAGTTGTACCCACTCATGGTTGGACTTGACGGATCCGATACCTCTGGACGTAGTGGTACATGTTCGTTTTTCGGAGAGGTACTTGGCGTACAACGGTCGCCGTGGTACTCGTCGGTCCATGAAGTCGTTCTCGTCGGTCTTTGCGAATCGTTCGGGCATCCGTGTGGTCTTGCCGGTGGGGTACTTGGCGCTTGCAGTCCAACTCCGAGGTCTTAGCCGTGTAGTCGAACTTGACGAAAACGGGTCTCGCTGGGGACTTGGCGCATCCATCAGGAACTTGTGGTACTTGGCGATGTACTTGCTAGTCCAAAAGAAACAAGACAGGAGGCTGGTGGTGCATCTGTCCGGTGAGGCCGAGGTGGATCTGGGGAGAACAAGTGTCGGTGTGGTTCCTGCTGTAGCTCGGGGAAGCTCCTGGCGAGGCCGTCGGGAACGTTGATGACAGGTGGGCGAGGAGGCAGAGGAGCTCAAGGGAGGCTCGGGCGGAGGAAGAAGTGGAGACATAGGAAGGCGAGGCCACGGACATCCAGGGCACCCGCGAGCAACAAGGGTGCAACAGCGCGGTGCCGGAGCATGGGCTCGCCGGGCGGCGCGGTCGCAGGGCAAGGTAAGGTCGAAGGAGCAGCAGGGAGCACGCAGGCGAAAGGAGCGGTGCTGGCGAAGTTCGAGGACGATGCCTTCGGTCAGCGAAGCACAGGCGCAGGGAAGGCGGAGTTCGTCAGCACGGGAGGCGCAGGAGACGGGTGCCGTGGTGCTCTGCTGCAGGGTGGCTGCGGATGGAGGAGGCGCGGGGAAAGGAGAGGGATCGAGAGGAAGTAGGACAGCGGGCGAGAGGTGGGGGTTGAGCGTGGCTCTCTGGCGGCGGTGTGGGAGAGATCGATGGGAGAGGGAGATAGCGAGAGATGGGGATCGGGCTCGGGAGGATGAGAGGGAGAGGAGTGGGATCGAGGGAGATGAGATCAGGCGCGCTCTCCCTGGCGGCGCTGGGTGGAAGGGTACGAGAGGGAGAGGTGCGCGAGGGATCGAAGGAGATGGTGGTCTCGGTCGGGCCTAGTGGCTGCTAGGGTTAGGTCCGGTAGGTGGGCTTGGGGCCGGCCCAGTAGAGAGGAGGGGTCAGCTGGGCTTGCTGGATTGGGCTCTCCCTCTCCTCTCTTTCTTCTTTAATTGAAAAGAAAATAGAGAGAGAGGAAAAATAAGGGGGTTAGGGAAAAAGAGTTTGAGCAGGAGGACAATTTTCGTAGACTCATAAAAAATAACATGACCACACAAAAATAGAAGTGGCAAGATTGCAGGAATTAAATTCAAATTCATTTGAATATAATTCAAATGATTTTGAATTGGGACTAGGTTCGGTGAGGCCAAAAATGTTCAAGTTTTTGGGAGAGCTCCGAAATATGATGAAAGAAATTTATGGCCATGTTGGAGACCGAGAATTAAGATAACAAAGGCATTGAGATATTTTGCAAGTGTGTTTGCGGTGAATCCAAATGAATGGAATATTTATAATAGCTCCCTAAATATTAGGAGGATAAAGTTATAAAGAGAAGTCACCAGGTGAATTCCCTCAGTTTAAATGGATCAAAGATCCATGCCATTTTTTAGTTGAGTTGCAAAGATTTATGAGATGATGGCATGATGACATGATGCAATGCACATGATGCAACGAACCAAACAAATCACATGACGAAACCCGGAAACCCTGGAAGGCATCTGAAGCTCCGGTCTTGGGGCGTTACATTGGGGTGGGGCAGGGAGGGGTAGGGAGAGAAAGACGTATCGAGAGTGTGCATGGTATGCACAGAGTCACAACTAGCAAGTGTGTGTATATGTGTGTGTTTGAAAGAGGAGTAGATAGATTACTATCAAGATCGAGGTGCCACCCTACTCCTTCCATGTCAGGTAGTGTGTGTGTCTGTGTGTGTTTGAGAGAGAAGCCAGTCGATAGATTATTATCAAGATCGAGGTGTCACCCTACTCCTTCGGTGTCGGGAAGTGTTTGTGTGGGTGGGGGGGGCAGTGACACTTACATATCTCCACTCTTATAAAAAACAGAGTTGGTGATGATGGTGTTCCTGCCATCCTGCAATATAGGCCATCCTATTTATATCTGACGGATAGGAAGGAAACTATGGCAATTTTGCAAAAAGATACCCACACCCCTCTCCACATTTGCAAATAAGGCATTCCCTCGTTCATCCTTTTCTCCCACAAGATAAACTACTCATACAAATGCATCTTGATGTTCCGTGAAACGCATGGGCATCTTGCTAGTAGGGAGAAGGAGTTTGTGTGACACATATCTATATTAAGGGATAGGTAGATAGGATGTGTGCGAGGCATACTTAAAGCATCACGAAGATAAACAAACGGTGTAAATGCAAGTGCCGGGAAAATGAAGCGACAACCAATGCCTACGCGCGCGCGCGTGTTTGTGTGTGTGTGTGTGTGAGAGAGAGAGAGAGAGCGAAATCTCAAAACAAAAGGTGCCCTGCTAGAATCCCATTGTATGTATTCATATGGTTCTGGAACTCGAGTTAACCTTAGGCATATGTGTGAGAGACATAATTATCCTTTGAGACATTAGTGGCTGTGGGTGGGCGGAATTAAAGGGGTGGGAGTGTTCGACAGAGAGAGCGTGCGTGTTTCTGTGTGAGAGACTTGTAGGACGGGGTAGAAAGACGAATTCTAACCTTGACAGAGGGAGAGAAATACACGAAGTCTGCGTGTGTGATTCCGATGCCCACAGGGAAATGAGATATGTATGCGTTTGAGAGAGATTGCGCAATTCATTCACGTATCACTATGTAGCGATCATGGACGTGCATCGCTTGAACATAAATCAATATCTACTCCGGATCATGGCCAAAGGTACAATATCGATTCAATGCTATAAAGATTGGACACTCACATATCACATCTTTTTCTATCTAAATAAACCTTTTCAATTGTGCATGCCAAAGTTACAGTGATGTTTCTTCAAACCACCAATGTAGCTATCATGACATGCACCATTGTCACTCTTGCATTCAAATTCATTAGTCTTGGATGATTTAAGGTTCTATTAGGAAGTAATATATGTAATATTCATATATGAATTCAACGGGTATGAAATTTATGAAATGGAGGCTATGTAATCATTTGAGGTAACACTTTTAAGTAGCGAACTACAATATCCATTTCTTTTGTGGGACAACAATATCCATTTCTTTTTGTGTGCCTCTACACTAACACGTCAATGCATTATGTTTAAAGTAAATAACCAATGGCACTAAATTATCTATTTACACGAGAAATACATAGGCTGAGCGTTTGATCCCTTTTTTGTGAACGCGCCTCTACACCCGTACGATTGGCCGCGCCCGTGTGAACGTCCAAGTTATAGGCGCATCATCCCGAGTTATTGTCTTTTTTTTCAGGGTGGAGTTCACACCAGTTATTAACTGCTGACACGTGCCCCGTGTACACAGTCTTGCATGACCTTCCTGCTTGCACGGTCCAAAATTAGTTGAAACTGGACACGAACGATCCCGCGGGCGGCAAAATCTCCCGCCTCCTTCTAAAATTTCCGACACCTAGTCTTTAGCATGGGAAATCCCCCTTTTGTCCTTGGTGCATGGAGAACAACAGTAACGATACCGCCCTCATCTACATAATAGGTCGGGGATGCTTTGGTAACTTCTAGTTCCCCCCACCACACAGCACCCCCATTTCCTCTCCCCCTCCTACAAAAACGACTAACTCCACAGCACCAGAGCATCTTACATCACGTCGTCCGTACTTCATCGGTCTTTCTTCCCCTTCCCTCTCGAAACCCTAGACTGCTCATCCACCGGTGTACCAGAGCCCATTCACTACCAGCGGCGTCCACCTCGTCGGATCTGCTTCTGCGGCTGCATCTACCCCTCCCGCCTCCACTAGAAACAAGTAGACTGCTCATCCACCACTGTACCATAGCCATTCAGTGCCGGCCTTGTCCATGGCGCTGGATCTACTTCGCCGGCACTCTCATCAACCGCAGCGCATCTGCAGCGGCTCATTCGTACTCCCCACTGGAGACGCTTCGTCCACACCCCCCGGAGCCGCCCCACCGACGCCCCCGTCGACGGCCTCTGATCCTCTTCGCCGACACCTTCCTCAACCCTACCGGAGCCGCTTCGCCAACACCATCGTCAACCCTACCGGAGTAGCTTCACCTATACCATTCTCAACGCTACTGAGGCCGCTTTGCCAACTCGCAAGTCCATGGCCACAGATCCACTTCGTCGCACCCTCATCCAACCTACCGGAGCAGCTTCTGACGCCCCGTCCACGGCCGCAGATCCGAATCGTCGACACCATCCTTAACCCAACCACCAGAGCAGCTTCACCGATGCCCTCGTCCACGGCCATAGATCCGCTTCGCCCACACCGTAGTCCACCCTACCGGAGCCACTCCACAAACACCCTACTCGACGGTTCTAGATCTCCTTACCGGACCCCGACAACCAGCGCAGCATCATCACCCTTGACGTTTCTAACCTGATTCCCACCGTGTGGCAAGATGCCAAGCACCCGCCATGGCCTCGGTACTTCTCCTTTAAACCTGCCCAGCATCACCTGCCCGATGTACTTCAAATATACTAACATGTCGCTGTTACCTATTATGCAGCTGGCAAAAACTACAAGGATGATGTTTCTTCTGGATCTAATAGCTTGGCCAACCAATATCCTGGACTGAGGCATTGCTATGATCTTGTAAGTGTGTGTCTCTCTCGTGTATTGTTGTGTGCCTGCCAGCGTGCTTTGCTAGGATTTTCGACCAGTAATCCCTTTGTTCAAACAATGATTTCTACTACTGGCTGCTTAATTAGATATGTAGAGGTCAAACATGATACTACCTCGTACCTCCGTTCCTAAATATAAGTCTTTCTAGATATTCCACTATAGGCTACATACGGAGCAAAGTGAGTGAATGTACACTCGATAATGCATCTATATACATCTGTATGTGGTCCATACTGGAATCTCTACAAAGACATATATTTAGGAACAGAGGTAGTACATTACACAAAATCGTAGGTGGCATGTAGGAATTCCAGTGCACTACCTTAGGGTCCCTTAGAGTGCTTGCTAGTCCAGCACACAGAGTCATGACTAGTTTATGCTACGCACACAATCGTTAATTGGTGGTTTAAATATGCGCAAGTGATATGCAATGTATTATCATGTAGAGATGTCTGAAATTAGCCGTGTCAACTTGCAGATAGGGTTACACAACGAAAAAGTACAAGATGTATGTGGCAATTTCATGGAACATCGCAAAACAAGGAGAGGCAGCGGTGAGCCTATACAATGTGCTATGGTAGGTCACTCCTCCATTGCAATCACCGTGACATGTTATTTGTATGTCAGTTCTATTGGCCAAGTTTCTTAGGGACAGTTATTACGAGTTATCCTAAGAAAATAAGCACATGTGAATATAAGCTCCAGTCATATACCAGCATCAGCTCATAGGAATTCATCATATAGCAGCAGGAGAAACTCATAGGAATTCATCATATAGCAGCAGCAGAAGCAGCTCATAGCAATTCATCATATAGCAGCAGCAGAAGCAGCTCATAGCAATTCATCATATAGCAGCAGCAGGAGCAGCTTATAGCAACTCATCATATAGCAGCAGCGGCGGCTCATCGCAATTCATCATATAGCAGCAGCAGCTCATAGCAATTCATCATGTAGCAGCAGTAGGAGCATCTCATAGCAATGCATCATATAGCAGCAGCAGAAGCAGCTCATAGCAATTCATCGTATAGTGGATCAGAATGAAAATTTGGCAAAAAATCAGAGGAGATCCTCACCTTGTTGGATGAGCTCATCCTTCAATAGCAACTCAAGGCCACAGCTTGGGAGGAGGGGAGGGGGAATAAGGTGCCTTCTACCGCAGTGTGGCATCAGCCGTAGTTGTGCAGTGCCCGCCGGAGTAGTGCGTTGGAAAGACCATAGTGGAGCAGCTGCTGGAGACCATGAGAATGAGGGGCGGTGCCAGAGGGAGGAGCAGCCGAGGAGATTTGGCCCTACCCGCCAGCCATGTAGCCTAGCTGGACAGAGCATCGTCAAGGACCAGGTTAGATGGGACTAGTGGCGACGACTCGCTGGAGGAACCCTATTGCTGCAGGCAGGGGATCAAGGTAGAGGGAAACGGGATATGAGATGCAAGCGGGCAGGGCAATTGCATTTTGAGTGTAATATAGGAAGACAATAGAGTCATTTCACTATTCCCCTTCCCTTCAATTTTTAGTGAGCTTCTACCCAAAACACCCCCGTCCAAAATGAAATAAGTTAAGCCCAAGCCCATAACTCAAAAATGACTTCTTTACATCTTTTATGGCTTATTTTGACAATAAGCTCTGAAAAGACGGAATAGAACTGGCCCTTAACCTGCAATTCAATTATGCGTGCAATAATGAATCACTCTTGCCTGCTATAGTGTACATTTAGGCATCATCATACATGGCATAACCTAATACATGTGCATTCCATTATAGAATCTGGAATATGCAATGTTTATGTTAGTTCATACGTTGCACATGATGTTTAAATGCCCCTTCAATCTGGTCAGTCAAGTGATGGTCTTTAAGCCTCCTTCTTTGCTTCTTTTCTTGATACATCTGTTCAATTGCTTGTTTGCATCAGCCAGCCATACCAGAACTATTTGCTTTGATTACTTGTTGTTCTTGACCTAACACTTTAACAGAGCTTATCAACGATTTAAACACTAAGGGCTATTGTAGTGGGGGCTTGTCTAACTCATAGGTGACATAAAGGTTTGGCTGTACACTAAACTAGGCTCTCCAAGAGTACATGGAGATCTAGTTCGAAGGTATGCCTAGTTTTTACATAGTGCACACATAGTAAATGCTCATTTGATTGTGTGCAAGTGCAAGAGATGTGGCATATTTCATTATGTGGTGTTGTTTTGTTATAATCTCATCCTTTTGTGTTTTTCACAGACTGGAAAGTATGCATATTTATCTTCCAAGGAGATGAGTAACTAGTTTGTGTCACCTTGTAGAGGGGGTGCAATGAAGATAAGATTGAGGATTTCCAAGTACAAAATGTTAGGAAAGAGCCTTGCAAGAGAAGTAAGGGCAGCGCTGAGCCTGTTCAACCAGTTAAGGTAAGTCACTGTATCCAACTCAACAGTTCAATTCCTTGTTTGTTTCAGGCATAGTTAATTTGCTCTTTTCAATTGCTTTATTTGTCCTCAGTTAATGAGATGCCCAAACAATGATGCTTGATGTTGGGTACTTGTATAACTATTAGTTGACATAATTAAAGGCCTTACCATTTAATTACTCTGGCGAAGTGTGCCTTAAGCTTTGAAGTCTATTAACCAACTATTACTGCATGAGGCTCACAATCTAGTTTATACTACGCTAATGATTGCATAGATTTGCTTGCTGTAGTAGGTTTGTATGAATCCCTCTGTTGTTCATTATGCTCCCTAAGACTTTAATTGAGCTACAGAATGGCCAACTGCTTGCTTACTAATACGCAACGTGTTGTCTAAATTTGTAACCTGTGTGTGTTTTGGATTTGGCCCCAACATCATGCTCCTCCGGTGAGCTAAGAGAGATTTCTGTATGCAGGCTGCACAGACTACCATTTTTATAATTTTTAAAATATCACCTGCTTATGCTTCGTGACGTGTAACATTATAGTTAGTCCTGTTTTGCCATGTACAAAATAGCCTGTCTTGATCGCTTCATTGTTGTAACTATATTTTCGCCCTAATCATGTGTACTTACAGAAACATTTTAGGATGAAGTGACATCAACACAAAGATCTGTGAGCAATGCGGCATGGCCATTACCGAATGATTATGGATTGGAATTGGAATGTCTGATGTTCTTGAGCATCAACTAGAGGTGGCAAGACAACGTGTACATGATTCTCAACGTACAATCAACAAGTTGAGACTGGACATGTAGGTATTCGATGCAGGGGTCAAAAAATGAAACAAGACACTGAGGTAACCACGAAGGAATTGGAGATTTTGCATACTGAAATTTGTGCTATCTGAATCCGTCTAATCCTATTTTCTAAAGAGATTATAGTTCAAATGGTAAGTTATGTTGATGTGTGTCCATGATGTATGAGCTTTATTTGTCGAGTGTATGTAATTTGCTGTTTGTGTACGCTTTATTATCACTGGTGCCGAACTATAATGCCCAGTGGGTATATTCAGCTGTAATTTCTTTATTGTATAGTGTAGGATTATTGTACATTTCTATGCCTTAGTATTTTTATTGTATAGTGTATGTTTTTTAGAGGCGATAGTATAGAGTAGGATAATTCTTGAATTTTCTATATCATTGAAATGGGGGCCCACACGCCCAAACATTTCCTGGATGCTATATAAATGAACAAACGCGTGTAATCAAAGCGAGCCTTAATTAGGCTCGTCAAAATAATATTAAGTGGATCCCGAATGATGTGGCCCACCGTAACAATGGCTCTTAGCAGGCCATTAACAGGCCAAAAGCTCGATAGGGCCGTATAAATGGAAATGGCCCGCGGGCCTCTAGCAGGCCAAAATAGATGTCAATTTTGTCTCGGCCCTTTTACTTTACGGGCCAGTAAGAGGCCTGAAGTGTTATGGGGCAGAGGAGGCCCAATTTGCAAACTAGGCTTTTAACATGCTGAAAGTCACGCTGGGCTGGAATGATGCCCTGCAGAACATTGGCCCCTAATGGACCTAAAGTCAAAGGCCCAACTATTGTGCGGGACGTTAACAGGCCGAGAGACAAAATGGGCTAGGAGTTGGCCCATTTACCAAATGGGCCGATAATAGGCCTAATGTCACGGCGGGCTAGAATTGACCCAACTGCAGAATGGGTTGAGAAAGGGCCGAAAGACGTTCCGGGCCGTGAACGGGCTAGAACTGACGATGGGTCGTGAGGGAGTCCTGGATTAGGGGGTGTTCGGATAGCCGGACTATACCTTCAGCCGGACTCCTGGACTATGAAGATACAAGATTAAAGACTCCGTCCCGTGTCCGGAAGGGACTTTCCTTGGCGTGGAAGGCAAGCTTGGCGATACGGATAGGCAGATCTCCTACCATTGTAACCGACTTTGTGTAACCCTAACCCTCTCCGGTGTCTATATAAACCGGAGGATTTTAGTCCGTAGGACAACATACACCTCAACAATCATACCATAGGCTAGCTTCTAGGGTTTAGCCTCTCCGATCTCGTGGTAGATCTACTCTTGTACTACCCATATCATCAATATTAATCAAGCAGGGCGTACGGTTTTACCTCCATCGAGAGGGCCCGAACCTGGGTAAAACTTCGTGTCCCTTGCCTCCTGTTACCATCCAGCCTAGACGCATAGTTCGGGACCCCCTACCCGAGATCCGCCGGTTTTGACACCGACAATGGTGCTTTCATTGAGAGATCCTCTGTGCCATCGCCGTCAGGCTCGATGGCTCCTACGATCATCAATAGCGATGCAGTCCAGGGTGAGACCTTCCTCCCCGGATAGATCTTCGTCTTCGGCAGCTTCGCACCGCGGGCCAATTCACTTGGCCGTCTGGAGCAGATCGAAAACTACGCCCCTGGCCGTCAGGTCAGATTTGGAAGTTTAAACTACACGGCTGACATCCGCGGGGACTTGATCTTCGACGGATTTGAGCCACTGCCGAGCGCGCCGCACTGTCCCGACGAGCATGATCTAGCTCTGCCGCCGAACAGTGCCCTGGAGGCCGCACCCGCATTAGCTTCGACCCCTTATTCGGAGCCAACTGCGCCGATCGAGGATGGGCGGTTGGACGCCACCTCGGGGGCTGCGATCCCAACGGCGATCGAGCCGAACACCAGCCCCGTACTCTGCGAGACTCGTGACTCCAAGGAGCCAGACTCCTCTCTGGACTCCGAACCCTCCGCGCCCCTGCCGATCGAATCCGATTGGGCACCGATCATGGAGTTTACTGCCGCGGACATCTTTCAGCACTCGCCTTTCAGCGATATCCTGAAGACACTGAAATCTCTCTCTTTATCAGGAGAGCCCTGGCCGGACTACGGTCAGCAAGGTTGGGATTCGGACGATGAAGAAATTCAAAGCCCACCCACCACCCACTTTGTAGCCACTGTCGATGATTTAAACGACATTTTCGACTTCGACTCCGAAGACATCGACGGTACGGACGCCGATGAAGAACCAGCGCCTATTGGGCCCTGGAACGCCACCTCATCATATGACGTATACATGGTGGACGCACCAAAAGATGACGACGAGGAGCGGAAGGACGCACCGAAGGCTTGTCCCCTCGAAAAGCAGTCAAAGCGGCAGCGCAAGCGCCGCCCCAAATCCCGCCTCAACAGAAATAGCGATCACACAGACCTAGCGCTGGAGCAGGGCGAACCGCTGCCGGACAACGGCAATCCGGATAATCAAACCGAACAAACAAATCCTCTCAAGGATAATGGTCCGGACAACATAACGCCGGACAGACACCCGGAGCAGCAGACTGCCCGTAAAAGGCTTGTTGCCACTGCGAGGAGTCTGAAAAAGCAGAAGCAAAGGCTCAGGGCCGCATAAGACACACTCCAAATCAGATGGATTAAAATACTCAACACTGCAGCAAGGTACGGCGACAAATTGCCCCTCCAAGAGCTACCCAAAGCGGAAGCTGCTACCCGAATTCGATGAGGAAGCCTCAGAAGCCCCACAACCAAATATAAATGCAGCCACCTGGTCGGATAGACGACCCCTCTACCAACATAGAGCGGCATACAACACCGCTCACAATACAATACGCGACCCATGCGAGGGCTCGCACCCAAAGGATGGCGCAACAAGATCCATCTATGGACCACGCAAGCGCGCCCCAACATACAATGCAACACAACAAACATCCGAACAACGCGGTACACCCAGCTACAGGGGTGCCGCACACCCCCTATGTTTCACCGATGAGGTGCTGGACCATGAATTTCCAGAGGGATTCAAGCCCGTAAACATAGAGGCATACGACGGAACAACAGACCCTGGGGTCTGGATTGAGGACTACATCCTTCACATCCATATGGCTCGAGGAGATGATCTCCACGCCATCAAGTACTTACCCCTCAAGCTCAAAGGGCCAGCTCGTCACTGGCTCAAAGGCCTCCCCAAAAGCTTCATTGGAAGTTGGGAAGAGCTTGAAGACGCCTTTCGGGCAAATTTTCAAGGGACTTATGTCTGACCTCCGGATGCGGACGATTTGAGTCATATAACTCAATAGCCCGGAGAGTCAGCCCGAAAGCTTTGGAATAGGGTTCTTACTAAAAAGAACCAGATTGTCGACTGTCCGAACGCCGAAGCCTTGGCAGCTTTCAAGCATAGCGTCCGTGACGAATGGCTCGCCAGACACCTCGGCCAAAATAAGCCGAGAACGATGGCCGCATTAACAAACCTCATGACCCGCTTTTGCGCGGGTGAGGACAGCTGGCTAGCCAGATGCAGCACCAGCGACCCCAGTACATCCGAAGTTAGAGATGGAAATGGGAAATCATGGCGCAATAGCAATAACAAACGTCGGAATAAAGAAGACAGCAAGAAGGGCACTGCAGTAAACGCCGGATTCAAAAGCTCTCGGCCAGGTCAAAAGCCGCCCCCTAAAGGCACCAGGGATGAAGTGTCCAGCCTCAACAAAATTCTGGACCAAGTATGCCAGATCCATAGTACCCCTGGTAAACCTGCTACTCATACCCACAGAGAATGTTGGGTCTTCAAGCAGTCCGACAAGCTCAACGCCGTACACAAGGGGGAGGATACACCAAGTGAAGACGAGGACGAGCCCCCCAAGCAAGACACGGTGGAACCAAAGAAATTTCCACCTGAAGTCAAAACAGTAAACGTGTTACACGTGATGAAGGGAAAAAATAACGCCGCACTCCCGGGAAAATATACCCAAGTGCCTATCATCGCAAAGTCCTGCCACTGGTCGTCCCAACTGATCACTTTCGACCATCGCGATTACTCAGCAAGTATCCGACACGCAGGATGGGCTGCCCTGGTATTAGACCCAGTAATTGGCGGATATCACTTCACACGAGTCTTGATGGACGACGGCAGCAGCCTAAACCTAATATATCAGGATACAATCCACGAGATGGGGTTAGACCCAACACAAATTCGCCATAGCAATACTACCATTAAAGGAGTAACGCCAGGCCCAGGGGTTCGTTGTACGGGCTCCCTCCTACTACAAGTTATATTCGGCTCCCCCGATAACTTCCGTCGCGAGCATTTAACTTTCCACATCGCTCCGTTTCAAAGTGGCTATCAAGCACTGCTCGGACACGAAGCTTTCGCTCGCTTTAATGCAATACCACACTACGCCTCCCTCACGCACAAGATGCCCGGTCCACATGGCATCATTACAGTGCACGGAAATATCAAGCGATCTCTGCGCGCTGAAGAGAGTGAGGCTGCCTTGGCAGCCGCACACTAAAGGCACCCGGACCAGAAAGCGTCCAATAGGTCGTCAAGACCTCAGACACAACTAATCGAGTCCGGTGCCGCTACTTATACTGAATAAACGGTCACACCCCTATTCGTCAATACAAGGGGCTCAACACGCGCAGACAAGTGGCAATTTCTTCTCATCTTGAATTATACATGGTTTCTTTAACAAACTATCTTTTTTGCACGACAAATTTTTCACCTAAATTCCTCTCTTTTACAGACGATCATCGTGCTACACCCGTCCAGGATACGGCACAACGGAGACACAGGCGCAGACGTGCAGCAGGGACCCGCTCCAAGGATTCTTTTTAGATTAAGACCCTGCGTAAACCTTTTTTACTGTCTCTTGTTGATACATATCCACCGTTGAGAAGGATGCTGGCGTCTTGGCATGTGGCCATGCCAGAACAATGCACGTACCTGGACACAAGGGGCTTCTTACAAATGCCATTATTTAGGCCCGGTTTATACCACAAAGACCGAACACCTTAGGGAGTGTTCGGCGTCGCGAGTTTGGCCCTATATGCATCAGCTCCGAATCATTGTCTTTGGTTAAATGTTGGGTTTGCCTGGCTCCTGTGTTTTGGTGCCTTACGTTCCGCTTTACCGGCTAAGGTAGCACCAGGAGAACTACTGCGATTGTGCCCTGGTTCATCCGGACGAGCACCTCAGTAGAGAAAGCCAAAAACTGACTGTCATGATATAGAGTGAGACTGGTCAACCACTCGATGACCTGTGGGAATGTTAGAATTCCTCCGCCTTAACGAAGGGCCGTTTTCCGGCCAGGCATGTACGCACCCCGAGATCGGGAGAGTGCGGAGCCACCAGGGGCTATCTAGTAGCCCCACAGTCAAACTCCTATGGCTAAGTGAAAGTGCTAAAGCATTATAGTCCGATTGCCTCGCTCGCTCCGCTATCACCTCCTTAATAGGACCAAGACGTTGGGTTAAGTGTGAATGCGTGTTTTTGCGAGCACCTCCGCATTATATGCGTGAGGGTTGAAGCCGACGGCTGCAATTTTTCAGGTTATACACGTGTATACATAAACGGCCGCCCAGGAGGCATCATATTACTTTCAGGCAAAAGTATAAAAATAGCCTTATAAAAATTTATAAAAGCATTTCGCTTACAATGAGATTACATATCACTCAAGCATAATATTTTTTGAGCACTGGGTCTGTATCAAACGAGCACCCTCAAGAACTTCTTCAAAGTAGTGCTCAGCAGCCCTTCGACCTATGGCCGAATCTCGCGCTGCAACAGTGGTAGCATCCATCTCCGCCCAGTATGCTTTAACACGGGCAAAGGCCATCCATGCACCTTCTATGCACGCCGACCTCTTCATCGCATTTACGCATGGCACCACGTCAAGGAACTGCTGCACCAAGCTGAAATAGCTGTTCGGTTTTGACCTTTCCGGCCACAGCTGGTCCACAATAGACCTCATGGAAAGTTCTGACAACCTATTTAGTTCGGCCCATTCGGCTAATTGGTCGGTCAATGAAAGCGGACGCTCGGGAGAATGGAATTGTCTCCAAAACAGCTGGTCTACTTTACGGTCCGTCTGACCCTGGAAATACTTGGCCGCATCGGCAGCACTCGCCGTCAAATCCATGTATACATCCTCCGAACTCCACAGCCGATCCAGAGGGGCATACCATGGATCTCCGAACTTCCTTCGCAACATAAAGGATTTCCCGGCTACAATATCCCCGGCTTCCCGCAGCTCCTTCTTCTTTGCCCTCATAGCAGAGCGGAGGTCCTTTTTTGTCGCAGCAGCCTTCTCAAGGTCCGATGCCTTAGCTTGGTTTTCCTTTTCAAGAACCCGGCAACGGTCGGTGGCGGCTTTTAATTCTATAGCCATCTTGGCCATCTTGTCTCGGGTCTCGCCATGTGCGGCCTTCTCGGCTTGCAACTCTTCGGCCGCTTTCACAGCAGCCGCATTACCCAACCTCGCTTGTTCCTTGGCTCGGGCAAGTTTTGCCTGCAAGGCTTTAACAATGGCAGCTCCATCTGCAGTCACAACATATTAAAGATACTGGAATCATGCTGCTCTTCCTATGTGGCGTTTACCAGATAATGACACTTACCCTATGCCTCATCAAGCCTTTTGTTAACAAGCTTGATGTTGGCGTCTGCCGCATCCAACTGCCGTTCTAAATGGGCAAACTCGCTAGTTTGGCTAGCCACCAGAGCTTCCATCACCTGCACATAGAGGCAGTATGGTTATTACCTGGGAATATGATCCTCTGTTCATCGTCGTTTCCGACGACAACCAGAGTCTCAGGGGCTACTATCTACACAGGGCACACCGAGCATGTGCAGGACTATCATACATTCTTTTACGTACCTCAAAGCCTGTCAGTAGACTCATAAAAGCTTCATGCAATCCGCTTTCGGCGGACGATATTCTCTCCATCACCATATTCATCAGCACACGGTGTTCATCTGAGATGGCCGCTCGCCCCACCAACTCCCTCAGAACATCCGATCGCACACTAGACGGTGCCAGACTCTTTTGTCTGCTCTCTTCGGGAGCCGAACACTGGGAGCTTCGGGGGTCAATGGGATTATCTTCTGGCCTCACCGGACTAGGAGAGGCCCTCCGCGATGACACTTCAGGGTCGCCCGCTTCTGGAGCAGAGGAGTCCGGAGGAGGCGTTTCGCTCTCCATCATCTCTGGAAGAAGATCCCCTGAAGACGAGCTCATTTGAGAGGGTCTAAGGCCCGAACTGCAAAAATATATGCGGTGGTTATTTTCTCAGAAGAAAAAGATGGCATATCTGTACTATTAAAGTATTTCGGGTCACATATGACTCGCGGGAGAATTGACCCCCCCCCCCCCGCAGACTTTGTGCGGCAATAGCGCCCCCCAAGGTAGGACCCTCTGTGGGAGACTTCTTCTCCCGTTTGGAAGCTTCGGCTTCCGAATCCCCGGGCGGAGTCCTTTTCCTCTTCTGGTCGTCTTCCTTCATGGAGAGGATCGCTCCCTCGACTAGTATGGGCAGTGTTGGGGGCCCGCGCCCACCCGCATTATCCTCCACAGTATCTTCCTTCAAGGGCTCCGGGCAAGGTGCGGTCTGGAGCATCTTTTCCAATACCAGATTTTCCAAACCCTCAGGGAGGGGGGCCGAACACCGAATCAACTTCGCCTTTGTTAGCCAGTCCTGGTCAAAAAGCGAACTTTCAGAAATAACTTCGTAACAAAGGAGAGATAGTATGTTTGGCGGGAAGATGCCTTACCTGTTCGGCGGCGCGGTTACTACTCAGGCCCACGTCCTCGGTGATTTCCGGACACTCCACCTGAGGTCCGAAGAATGACTTGTACATCTCCTCGTGCGTCAGGCCGAGAAAATTTTGAATGGCATGAGGTCCCTCGGGATTGAACTCCCACAGGCGAAGAGGCCGGCATTTGCAAGGCTGGACTTGACGAACCAGCATAACCTGTATTACCGCAACCAAACTGAAATCTCCATTGAAAAGATCTCGAATGCGACTTTGCAGTATAGGCACGTCCTTGGCTGGACCCCAGCTCAGACCTCTGCTGATCCATGACATCAGCTGTGGTGGAGGGCCTGAGCGGAAAACAGGGGGGCGCCCACTTGGCACTTCTAGGAGTCGTGATGTAGAACCACTCCTGTTGCCACAATTCAGACACCTCTGGGATGGAACCTTTGGGCCACGGAGCTCCCGTCATCTTGCGTATTGAGGCACCTCCACATGTTGCATGTTGCCCCTCGATATCTTCGGTTTCACTTCAAAGGTCTTGAGCCATAGGCCAAAGTGAGGGGTAACCCGGAGGAAGGCCTCGCACACGACAATAAATGTCGTGATATGAAGAAAGGAGTCCGGAGCTAGATCATGAAAGTCTAGCCTATAGTAAAACATCAAACCCCTTACGAAAGGATCCAGAGCAAGGCCTAGACCTCGGAGGAAGTGGGAGACGAATACGACATTCTCGTTGGGTTCGGGGGTGGGTACGGCCTGCCCTCGGGGAGGCAGCTGATGCAAAATCTCGGCGGTCAGATATCTGGCCTCCCTCAACTTTTTGATGTCTTCTTCCGTGACGGAGGAAGGCACCCATCGGCCTTGAAGGCTAGATCCGGACATGACTGAAGTTTCGGGGCACCTGACCTGAGCTTCGGGCGTTTGAGCTTGAGGTAGGGAAAGGATTCGATTGAACACGGAGGGAAAAATAAAAGCCTTGTCCCCCTTATAAAGAGGGTGAATATCAAGCGTCCTCTCCGTGTCTGTTTGGACTTGCCTATAATCTAGGAGTCCTAGAAGCGGTTGGATTACCCACGGCCGTATTGATGAGAATCCTAGAATAAGGCGACACGATCTCTGCTTTAACAAGACGTGCCAAGGAAACCGCCTCGCATGACGCGCTGAGGTGGGATAATAAAACGACTCGGATAAAGGCTTGGCCGTGGTGTGTCACACTATGGAATATGTCAGCAGATTAGATTTGTGTAAATATTATTGTCTCTATGGCAATATGTGGAAACTTATTTTGCAGAGCCGGACACTATCTTTGTGTTCAAAATCTTCTATGAAGTACTTGGAGGAGGAACCCGCCTTGCAATGCCGAAGACAATCTGCGCGCCGGACTCGTCGTCATTGAAGCCTGGTTCAGGGGCTACTGAGGGAGTCCTGGATTAGGGGGTGTTCGGATAGCCGGACAATACCTTCAGCCGGACTCCTGGACTATGAAGATACAAGATTAAAGACTCCGTCCCATGTCCGGAAGGGACTTTCCTTGGCGTGGAAGGCAAGCTTGGTGATACGGATATGCAGATCTCCTACCATTGTAACCGACTTTGTGTAACCCTAACCCTCTCCGATGTCTATATAAACCGGAGGGTTTCAGTCCGTAGGACAACATACACCTCAACAATCATACCATAGGCTAGCTTCTAGGGTTTAGCCTCTCCGATCTCGTGGTAGATCTACTCTTGTACTACCCATATCATCAATATTAATCAAGCAGGACGTAGGGTTTTACCTCCATCGAGAGGGCCCGAACCTGGGTAAAACATCATGTCCCTTGCCTCCTGTTACCATCCAGCCTAGACGCACAGTTCGGGACCCCCTACCCGAGATCCTCCGGTTTTGACACCGACAGGCCGCTAACAGGCCGAAAGAAGCTCGGGCCGCAATTGGGCCCAAAGATGTAGCGGGCAGTTAACAGGCTAAAGCTCACGATGGGCTAGAAATTGTCAAATGTAGAATGGGCCTTTGATGGGCTGATTTTGTGTAACTTGTATGGGTCATGCTTGTAAATGGGCCTGACTCAAGTTGGCCGCTAATGGGCCGGCCCGCTTATTTTGACAGGCCCGACCTTTTCACCGGAATGGGCATCTGTTGGGCCGTGCCATGTGTCGACGTATCATAGGCGCCCCCTGTCCAATGAATGGGTGACATCTGTCCCAACAGTGAGCCAACACGTGTTTCCTCTGGCCAATGAGAATTTTACACGTGGAAAATCCTCATTGGTCCGGGCTGTTAGCAGGTTATAGGATCCAAAACCGGACCCGTTAGCTTAACGGCGACCCGTTTGGTGGATGCCATGTGTCGGTCACCCTTAACGAAGGCACTTCTGTGACGCGCGATTTATCCTCATGGAAGTGGACACTTCCGTGATGATAATTTTCGTAATGTCATGGAACACTTCTACAACGTGATAGGTATGACTATCTTGATTCTGTCATAAAATTGTCATGGATGTACATGCATAACAGAAAACGTGACCTACTGTGACAAACATGTAACATCACGGAAGTGTCTTTTTTTGTAGTGAAAGGAATATCAAACGAAGTCCAAATGAGCTAAAAATTTACAATGATTTTTTATGGACCAGAAGAAGCCCCTGAAGCAAAAGAGTTGGTCCAGAAGAGTCCCAATCCAGCCACAAGGTTGGAGGGCACGCCCTACCCCCCGGGCACGTCCTCCGTCCTTGTCGTTGACTCATCGACCCCCCTGACTTGTTCTCGATGCCAAAAATTCCTATAAAATCTTGAAATTTTTACACAACGAGTAATAACAAATTTTTTACAGTGTGGTATTTTTTTAGAATTTTTAGAGTTAGGGAAGTATGATTCCTCTTGCATTCTTTATATACTGTTTTGTTTAGATAGATTGCTGTTATGTTTGCATTGTTCGCATATGTTTGCTTGTTTAATGATTCTATTTGTGGATAGGACTATTAAATATGCAGAGGCATTTAGTATGCAATGTCAAATAATAATTTTAGTGACTTGCTACAGTAGATAATGATAAGATTTATGCGTTGATTTATACTAACTTATCTCACGAGTTCTTGTTGAGTTTTGTGTGGATGAAGCTTTTAAGATTTAGGGAAACCACGATACGAAAGGAATTAAGGAGACACAAAAGCTCAAGCTTGGGGATTCCCAAGGCATCCCTAATTCATATTTCAAGAAGTCTCAAGCATCTAAGCTTGGGGATGCCCCGGTTGGCATCCCACCTTTCTTCTTCAACAATGATCGGTTAGTTTTGGCTAAACGTAAGTTTTTGCTTCTTCACATGATATGTGCTATCCTTGCAATGTCATTTTTTTGCTTGCTGGAGATTAAGTACTTAGGATCTAAAATTTTATTTATGAGAAGGAGTCTTCACATAGTTACATAATTATTCAACTACTCATTGATCTTCACTTATATCTTTTGGAGTAGTTTGTCATTTGCTCTAGTGCTTCACTTATATCTTTTTAGAGCACGACGATGGTTTTATTTTGAAGAAATTGATGAACTCTCATGCTTCACTTATATTATTTTGAGAGTCTCTAAATATCATGGTAGTTTGCTTTGGTTATGAATTTAGTCCTAATATGATAGGCATCCAAGAGGGATATAATAAAAACTTCCATATAAAGTGCATTGAATACTATGTGAAGTTTGATTCCTTATGATTGTTTTGAGATATAAATATGGTGATATTAGAGTCATGCTAGTGAGTAGTTGTGAATTTGAGAAATACTTGTGTTAAGGTTTGTGATTCTCGTAGCATGTGATACGTCTCCAACGTATCTATAATTTTTGATTGTTCCATGCTATTATATTATATGTTTTGGATGTTTAGTGGGATTTAATATGCTCTTTTATATTATTTTTGGGACTAACCTATTAACCGATGGCCCAGTGCCACTTTCTATTTTTTTTCCTATTTCAGTGTTTTGCAGAAAAGGAATACCAAATGAAATCCAAACAAAATGAAACCTTCGCAATGATCTTCCTTGGAACGAAAGCAATCCAGAAGACTTGGAGTTGAAGTCTGGAACCCCGCGAGGCGGCCACGAGGTAGGAGGGCACGCCCAGGGGGTAGGCGCGTCGCCACCCTAATGGACCCCATGGAGCTCCATCGACGTACTTCTTTTGCCTCTATATACTCTGATACCCTAAAAACATCAGGAGGAGCCACGAAATCACTTTTCCACCACCGCAACCTTCTGTACCCGTAAGATCCCATCTAGGGGCCTTTTCCGGTGATATTCCGGAGGGGGAATCGATCACGGAGGGCTTCTACATCAACACCATATCCTCTCTGATGATGTGTGAGTAGTTTACCACAGACCTTCGGGTCCATAGTTATTATCTAGATGGCTTCTTCAGTCTCTTTGGTTCTCAATACAAAGTTCTCCTCGGTGTTCTTGGAGATCTATTCGATGTAATACTTTTTGCAGTGTGTTTGGCGAGATCCGATGAATTGTGGATTTATGATCAAGTTTATCTATGAATAATATTTGGTTCTTCTCTGAATTCTTATATGCATGATTTGATATCTTTTCAAGTCTCTTTGAATTATCAGTTTAGTTTGGCCTACTAGATTGATCTTTCTTGCAAGAGAAGTGCTTAGCTTTGGGTTCAATCTTGCGGTGTTCTTTCCCAGTGACAGTAGGGGCAGAAAGGCACGTATTGCATTGTTGCCATCGAGGATAAAAAGATGGGCTTTATATCATATTGCTTGAGTTTATCCCTCTGCATCATGTCATCTTGCTTAATGTATTACTCTATTCTTATGAACTTAATACTCTAGATGCATGTTGTATAGCTATCGATGTGTGGAGTAATAGTATTAGATGCAGAATCGTTTCGGTCTACTTGACATGGACGTGATGCCTATATTCATGATCATTGCCTAGACATTCTCATAACTATGCGCTCTTCTATCAATTGCTCGGCAGTAATTTCTTCACCCACCGTAATATATGCTATCTTGAGAGAAGCCACTAGTGAAACCTATGGCCCCCGGGTCTATTTTCCATCATATAATCTGCTATTTTACATGATATAAGTTTCTGATCTACAATTCTAATTTCCTATTTATTTTATTTTGCAATCTTTACTTTCCAATCTATACAACAAAAATACCAAAAATATTTATCTTACTATCTTTATTAGATCTCACTTTTGCGTGTGACTGTGAAGGGATTGACAACTCCTTTATCGCGTTGGTTGCAAGGTTCTTGATTGTTTGTGCACGTACTAGGTGACTTGCGTGTTATCTCCTACTATATTAATACCTTGGTTCTCAAAAATTGAGGGAAATACTTATGCTACTTTGCTGCATCACCCTTTCCTCTTCAAGGGAAAACCAACGCATGCTCAAAAGGTAGCAAGAAGGATTTCTGGCACCGTTGCCAGGGAGATCTACGCTCAAGTCAAGACATACCAAGTACCCATCACAAACTCTTCTCCATCGCATTACATTATTTTCCATTCGCCTCTCGTTTTCCTCTCCCTCACTTCTAAAATGATTTTCAAAACTTTTCCTTTTCTTTGCCTCTTTTCCGTTCGCCTTTTTTCTCTTGCTTCTTGTGTGATTGTGTGTTGGATTAATTGTTTGTCACGATGGCTCAAGATAATACTAAATTACATGACTTTTCCAATACCAACAATAATGATTTTCTTAGCACTCTGATTGCTCCTATTACCGATGCTGAATCTTGTGAAATTAATGCTGCTTTATTGGATCTTGTCATGAAAGATCAATTTTCTGGCCTTCCTAGTGAAGATGCCACTACCCATCGAAACAATTTGTTGATTGGTGTGATATGAAAAAGAAGAAATATGTTGATAATGATATTGTTCAATTGAAGCTATTTCCATTTTCTCTTAGAGATTGTGCTAAAACTTGGTTCTCTTCTTTGCCTAAAAATAGTATTGATTCATGGAATAAGTGCAAAGGTGCTTTTATCTCTAAGTGTTTTCCTCCCACTAAGATCATCTCTCTTAGAAACGGTATTATGAATTTTAAGCAACTTGATCATGAGCATGTTGCACAAGCTTGGGAGAGGATGAAATTAATGATACGTAATTGCCCTACACATGGTTTGAATTTATGGATGATTATACAAAAAATTTATGCCGGATTGAATTTTGCTTCTAGAAATCTTTTAGATTCAGCCGTGGGAGGCAATTTTATGGAAATCACTTTAGGAGAAGCTACTAAATTCCTAGATATTATTATGGTTAATTATTCTCAATGGCACAGTGAAAGATCCACTAGTAAAAAAGTTCATGCGATTGAAGAGATTAATGTTTTGAGTGGAAAGATGGATGAACTTATGAATTTTTTTTTGCTAATAAGAGTGTTTCTTCTGATCCTAATGGTATGTCTTTGTCCACTTTGATTGAGAATAATAATGAATCTATGGATGTGAATTTTGTTGGTAGGAACAATTTTGGTAACAATGCGTATAGAGGAAACTTTAATTCTAGGCCGGTTCCTAATAATTCCTCTAATAATTATGGCAATTCCTACAACAACTCTTATGGAAATTTTAATAAGATACCCTCTGATTTTGAGACTAGTGTTAAAGAATTTATGAGTTCACAAAAGAATTTCAGTGCTTCGGTTGAAGAAAAATTGCTTAAGATTGATGAGTTGGCTAGGAACATGGATAGAATTTCTCTTGATGTTGATTCTTTGAAACTTAGATCTATTCCACCTAACCACGACATCAATGAGGCTCTCAAAGCCTTGCGAATTTCCATTGATGAGTGCAAAGAAAGAACCACTAGGATCCGTGCTAAAAAAGATTGCTTTGTGAAAGCGTGTTCTTCTAGTTTTCATTATAATAATGATGAAGATCTAAAAGCGATTGATGTGACTCCTATTAAATCTTTGTTTTACAATATGAATCTTGATAAATATGGGACTGGAGATGAGTCAACTTTAGTTAAAAGGCGTCCCAATGATTCGGAGTTTTTAGATCTTGATGCTAAAATTAATAAAAGTGGGATTGAAGAGGTCAACGCTTTACATAGCGATGAACCCACTATTTTGGATTTCAAGGAATTTAATTACGATAATTTCTCTTTGATAGATTGTATTTCCTTGTTGCAATCCGTGTTAAATTCTCCTCATGCTTATAATCAAAATAAAGCTTTTACTAAACATATCGTTGATGCTTTAATGCAATCCTATGAAGAAAAGCTTGAACTAGAAGTTTCTATCCCTAGAAAACTTTATGATGAGTGGGAACTGACTATTAAAATTAATATTAAAGATTATGAATGCTATGTTTTATGTTATTTGGGTGCTAGTGTTTCCACGATTCCAAAGACTGTGTGATTTTTTAGGTTTCCATGATTTTGATGATTGCTCTCTAAACTTGCACCTTGCGGATTCCACTATTAAGAAACCTATGGGAAGGATTAATGATGTTCTTATTGTTGCAAATAGGAATTATGTGCCCATAGGTTTCATCGTTCTTGATATAGATTGCAATCCTAGATGTCCTATTATTCTTGGTAGACCTTTCCTTAGAACGATTGGTGCAATTATTGACATGGAAGAAGGAAATATTAGATTCCAATTTCCGTTAAGGAAAGGCATGGAACACTTTCCTAGAAAGAAAATTAAATTGCCTTATGAATAAATTATGAGAGCCACTTATGGATTGCGTACCAAAGATGATAATATTTAGATCTATTCTCGCTTTTATGCCTAGTTGGGGCGTTAAACGATACCGCTTGTTGGGAGGCAACCCAATTTTTTTTTACTTTTTGTTCCTGTTTAGTAATTAATAATTCATCTAGCCTCTGTTTATATGTGGTTTTATGTTTTAATTAGTGTTTGTACCAAGTAAAGCCTTTAGGATCTTCTTGGGTGATTGTTGTTTGATCTTGCTGATAAAAACAGAAAGTACGTGCTCACAAAAATAATTGTCATTTTTTACACGAGAGCGATAAAATACGAATTCCAACTTCTGTAGATCAATATACAAATTTTCCTGGTCTTCCTAAATTTTCAGAATTTTTGGAGTTACAGAAGTATTCAATTTAGTCAGATTGCTATAGACTGTTCTGTTTTGACAGATTCTGTTTTTCGCGCGTTGTTTGCTTATTTTAATGAATCTATGGGTAGTATCGGGGGGTACAAACCATATAAAAAAGAACGAGTTAATTACAGTACCTTAAGGTGGTGGTTTATTTTCTTATACTAATGGAGGTCATGAGATTTTCTGTTATGTTTTGTTTTGTGACGTTTTCAAGTTTTTTGGTATAGATTTGATGGATTTTGGAATAAGGAGTGGCAATAGCCTAAGCTTGGGGATGCCTCGGAAGGCATCCCCTCTTTCGTCTTCATCTATCGGTAACTTTACTTGAGCCTATATTTTTATTCACCACATGATATGTGTTTTGCTTGGAGCGTCTTGTATGATTTGAGTCTTTGCTTTTTAGTTTACCACAATCATCCTTGCTGTACACACCTTCTGGGAGAGACACACATGAATCGGAATTTATTAGAATACTCTATGTGCTTCACTTATATCTTTTGAGCTAGATAATTTTGCTCTAGTGCTTCACTTATATCTTTTTAGAGCATGGTGGTGGTTCTATTTTATAGAAATTATTGATCTCTCATGCTTCACTTATATTATTTTGAGAGTCTTTTAGAACAGCATGGTAATTTGCTTTGGTTATAAAATTAGTCCTAATATGATGGGCACTCAAGAGGGGTATAATAAAAACTTCCATATAGAGTGCGTTGAATACTATGAGAAGTTTGATACTTGATGATTGTTTTGAGATATGAAGATGGTGATATTAGAGTCGTGCTAGTTGAGTAATTGTGAAATTGAGAAATACTTGTGTTGAGGTTTGCAAGTCCCGTAGCATGCACGTATGCTAACCGTTGTGTGACAAATTTGAAGCATGAGGTGTTTCTTTGATTGCCTTCCTTATGAGTGGGGGTCGGGGACGAGCGATGGTCTTTTCCTACCAATCTATCTTCCTAGGAGCATGCACATAGTGCTTGGTTTTTATGACTTGTAGATTTTTGCAATAAGCATGTGAGTTCCTTATGACTAATGTTGAGTCCATGATTATACGCACTCTCACCCTTCCACCATTGCTAGCCTCTCTTGTGCCACTCAACTTTCACCAGTACCATAAACCCATCATTTACCTTCCTCAAAACATCCACCATACCTACCTATTATGGCATTTCCATAGCCATTCCGAGATATATTGCCATGCAACTTTCCACCATTCCGTTTATTATGACATGCTTCATCATAGTCATATTGCTTTGCATGATCATGTAGTTGACATCATATTTGTGGCATGTCCACCATTCATAACTTTTCATACATGTCACTCTTGATTCATTGCGTATCCCGGTACACCGCCGGAGGCATTCACATAGAGTCATATTTTGTTCTAAGTATCGAGTTGTAATTCTTGAGTTGTAAGTAAATAAAAGTGTGATGATCTTCATTATTAGAGCATTGTCCCATGTGACGAAAGGATGATCAATACTATGATTCCCCCACAAGTCGGGATGAGACTCCGGACGAAAAATAAAAAAAAAGGAAGAGAGAAAAAAGAGGCCATAAAAAAGAAAAAACGAGAAGGCCCAAATAAAAAATGAGAGAAAAAGAGAGAAGGGGCAATGTTACTATCCTTTTTCCACACTTATGCTTCACAGTAGCACCATGATCTTCATGATAGAGAGTCTCTTATGTTGTCACTTTCATATACTAGTGGGAATTTTTCATTATAGAACTTGGCTTGTATATTCCAATCATGGGCTTCCTCAAATTGCCCTAGGTCTTCGTGAGCAAGAAAGTTGGATGCACACCCACTTAGTTTCTTTTGTTGTGCTTTCATACACTTATAGCTCTAGTGCATCCGTTGCATGGCAATCCCTACTCACTCACATTTATATCTATTGATGGCCATCTCCATAGCCCATTGATACGCCTAGTTTATGTGAGACTATCTTCCTCTTTTCTGTCTTCTCCACAACCACCATTCTATTCCACCTATAGTGCTATGTCCATGGCTCACGCTCATATATTGCGTGAAAGTTGAAAAAGATTTAGAATACTAAAGTATGAAACAATTGCTTGGCTTGCCATCGGGGTTGTGCATGATTGGAGTATTTTGTGTGACGAAAATGAAGCATAGCCAAACTATATGATTTTGTAGGGATGAGCTTTCTTTGGCTATGTTATTTTGAGAAGACATAATTGCGGTTAGTATGCTTAAAGTATTATTATTTTTATGTCAATATTAAACTTTTGTCTTGAATCTTTCGGATCTGAATATTCATGCCAAACTAAACAAAATTACATTGAAAAATATGTTAGGTAGCATTCCACATCAAAAGTTCTGTTTTTATCATTTACCTACTTGAGGACGAGCAGGAATTAAGCTTGGGGATGCTTGATACGTCTCCAATGTATCTATAATTTTTGATTGTTCCATGCTATTATATTATCTGTTTTGGATGTTTAATGGGCTTTAATATGGTCTTTTATATTATTTTTGGGACTAACCTATTTACCGAAGGCCCAATGCTAGTTTCTGTTTTTTTTGCATATTTCAGTGTTTTGTAGAAAAGGAATACCAAATGGAATCCAAATGGAATGAAACCTTCGCGATGATCTTTCTTGGAATGAAAGCAATCCAGAAGACTTCGAGTTGTAGTCTAGAACTCCGCGAGGCGGCCATGAGACAGGAGGGCCCGCCCAGGGGGTAGGCGTGCCCCCCACCCTCGTGGGCCCCACGGAGCTCCACCGACGTACTTCTTTCGCCTCTATATACTCTTATACCCTAAAACATCCGGGGGAGCCACGAAACCACTTTTCTACCACCGCAACCTTCTGTACCCGTGAGATCCAATCTTGGGGCCTTTTCCGGCAATCTGCCGTAGGGGGAATCGATCACGGAGGGACTCTACATCAACACCATAGCCTCTCCGATGATGTGTGAGTAGTTTACCACAGACCTTCGCGTCCATAGTTATTAGCTAGATGGCTTCTTTTATCTCTTTGGTTTTCAATACAAAGTTCTCCTCGATGTTCTTGGAGATCTATTCAATGTAATACTTTTTGTAGTGTGTTTGCCGAGATACGATGAATTATGGATTTATGATCAAGTTTATCTATGAATAATATTTGGTTCTTCTCTGAATTCTTATATGGATGATTTTATATCTTTGCAAGTCTCGTTGAATTATCTGTTTTGTTTGGCCTACTAGATTTATCTTTCTTGCAATGGAGAAGTGCTTAGCTTTGGGTTCAATCTTGTGGTGTTGTTTCCCAGTGATAGTAGGGGCAACAAGGCACGTATTGTATTGTTGCCATCGAGGATAAAAAGATGGGGTTTATATCATATTGCTTGAGTTTATCCCTCTACATCATGTCATCTTGCTTACTGCATTACTCTGTTCTTATGAACTTAATACTCTAGATGCATGCTGGATAGCGGTTGATGTGTGGAGTAATATTAGTAGATGCAGAATTGTTTCAGTCTACTTGACACGGACGTCATGCCTATATTCATGATCATTGCCTAGATATTCTCATAACTATGCGCTCTTATATCAATTGCTCGGCAGTAATTTGTTCACCCACCATAATATATGCTATCTTGAGAGAAGCCACTAGTGAAACCTATGGTCCCCGGGTCTATTTTCCATCATATAATCTTCTACTTTACATCATATAAGTTTCCAATCTACAATTCTACTTTCCTATTTATTTTATTTTGCAATCTTTACTTTCCAATCTATACAACAAAAATACCAAAAATATTTATCTTATTATCTTTATTAGATCTCACTTTTGCGAGTGGCCGTGAAGGGATTGACAACCCCTTTCTCGCGTTGGCTGCAAGGTTCTTGATTGTTTGTGCAGGTACTAGGTGACTTGCGTGTTATCTCCTACTGGATTGATACCTTGGTTCTCAAAAACCAAGGGAAATAATTATGCTACTTTGATGCATCACCCTTTCCTCTTCAAGGGAAAACCAACGCATGCCCAAGAGGTAGCAGCATGCATGTATGGTGACCCGTTATGTGATGAAGTCGGAGCATGATTTATTTATTGATTGTATTCCTTATGAGTGGCGATCGGGGATGAGTGCTGGTCTTTTCCTACCAATCTATCCCCCTAGGAGCATGCGCGTAGTACTTCGTTTCGATAACTAATAGATTTTTGCAATAAGTATGTGATTTCTTTATGACTAATGTTGAGTCCGTGGATTATACGCACTCTCACCCTTCCACCATTGCTAGCCTCTCTAGCACCACACAACTTCCGTCGGTACCATACACCCACCATATATCTTCCACAAAACAGCCACCATACCTACCTATTATGGTATTTCCATAGCCATTTCGAGATATATTTCTATGCAACTCTCCACTGTTCCGTTATAATTATGACACGCATCATCATTGTCATATTGCTTTGCATAATCATGTAACTGATATCGTATTTGTGGCAAAGCCACCTTTCATAATTCTTTCATACATGTCACTCTTGAGTCATTGCACATCCCGGTGCACCGCCGGAGGCATTCATATAGAGTCATATATTTGTGTTGGGGAACATAGCATGCAATTTCAAAAAAAGTTCCTACGATCACGCAAGATCTATCTAGGAGATGCATAGAAACAAGAGGGGAAGAGTGTGTCCACGTACCCTCGTAGACCGAAAGAGGAAGCATTAGTTTAACGTGGTTGATGTAGTGGAACGTCTTCTCGATTCAACCAATCAAGCACCGAACGTACGTCACATCCGGGTTTTGCACATGTTCAGCTCGATGACATCCCTCAAACTCTTGATCCATGAAAGTGTCGAGGGAGAGTTTCGTCAGCACGACGGCATGGTGACGACGATGGTGAAGTGATCCACGCAGGGCTTCGCCTAAGCACTACAACAATATGACCGGAGGAGTAAATGGTGGAGGGGGTGCCGCACATAGCTTGGAACAATTGTGTGTCTAGGAGGCGCCCCCTCCCATATATATAAAGGAGGGAGGGGAGAGGAGGTTGGCCAAGGCGCGCCCCCATGGGGAGGAGTCCTACTAGGACTCCAAGTCCAATTTGGACCGCCCCTTCCTTTTACCGGAGAGGAAAGGGGGGAGGAGAAGGAGAAGGAGAAGGAAAGGGGGGGGCGCTGCCCCCTTCCCCACTCCAATTCGGACCCCTTCCAAGTGGGGGGCGCGCCAGCCCCTTGTGGTTAATACAATTCTAGCTTGAATAATAAACATTTATCATGATATAAGGGAATATAAAAAAAACTTTATTATTGACTCTAGGGCATATTTCCTTCAATTTGTTCAAGTATCGAGTTGTAATTCTTGAGTTGTAAGTAAATAAAAGTGTGATGATCATCATTATTAGAGCATTGTCCCAGTGTGGAAAGGATGATGGAGACTATGATTCCCCCACAAGTCGGGATGAGACTCCGGACAAAAAAAAGAGGCCAAAGAAAGAGAGGGCCAAAAAAATAAAAAAAATAAAAAAATGAGAGAAAAAGAGAGAAGGGGCAATGCTACTATCCTTTTACCACACTTGTGCTTCAAAGTAGCACCATGATCTTCATGATAGAGAGTCTCCTATGTTGTCACTTTCATACACTAGTGGGAATTTTTCATTATAGAACTTGCCTTTTTATATTCCAATGATGGGCTTCCTAAAATTGCCCTAGGTCTTCGTGAGCAAGCAAGTTGGATGCACACCCACTTAGTTTTTTTTTGAGCTTTCATAAACTTATAGCTCTAGTGTATCTGTTGCATGGAAATCCCTACTCACTAGTATTGATATCTATTGATGGGCATCTCCATAGACCATTGATATGCTTAGTTGATGTAAGATTATCTCCTTCTTTTTGTCTTCTCCACAATCACCTTCTATTCCACCTATAGTGCTATGTCCATGGCTCATGCTCATGTATTGCATGAAAGTTGAAAAGGTTTGAGAATATCAAAAGTATGAAACAATTCCTTGGCTTGTCATCGGGGTTGTGCATGATTTGAATATTTTGTGAGATGAAGATGGAGCATAGCCAGAGTATATGATTTTGTAGGGATAAGCTTTCTTTGGCCATGTTATCTTGAGAAGACATGATTGCTTTATTAGTATGTGTCGGCGTCCTGGGAACAGGGGTCCCCAGACTTGCCTGCCTGCGGCCCACGGCATGGCTGAGCTAGCAGGCCTGCACGGCCCATCTTCATCAACTAGGCATTCAAGACCCACGCGAGGGGACAAGCCTCGTGAGGCGGACGATGCAAGACCTCCTCAGGAGCGGCCTCGCTAGGCAGGCTCACGAGGGGCGGAGAGATCAAGGCAAGGCAAACCTCGCGAGGTCCTCGTGACGTGAGCCATGACGATCGAGACCAGGCGGGCTCCAGGCGGGCGCCAGCGCGCGCAGTGTCCTTGCTTCCTCTGGTGCCAAGGGGGCAAGCACAGGCGCGGAGTACCAAGTCATCAAGCAAAGGTTTCCATATTGGTGCAATGAGACCAAGACCAGAAGGACGGCAGGACGGAGGTCACCATGGAGCCCAAGATGGCGCCATCACCACAACCTTTGGCAGGCGAAGACCACCTTTTGTCAAGATAACTTGTACTAGTTGTCCCCTTTCGAATTAGCCGTTGTTGGCTCCCTTCCCGCTCAACATTTGGGGAGAGGACCAGGGCCTATATAAGTAGAACTAGCCACCACAGTAGGGGAGGAGACCGAATCACCAACCATCGGATCGAGAACAGATCGAGAGGCTTCTCACCCACACAAGTTCACCAAACACAAGAACACCTCAACCTCAGGAGGTTATTCTTTCCCTTGTACTGTTCATCATCAGCCCAAGAGGCAATCCACCACCACATTGGAGTAGGGTATTACACCACAACGGTGGCCCGAACTAGTATAAATCTTGTGTCTTTTGTGTTGTGAGTTCATCGAGTTCGTCCGCAAGATCTTAGAGAGCTAGGGCGTGGATCGATAGAGAGAAAACCTTCGCGTGCACCCGAGTGTTAGAACCTCAAGGGTTTTCTGGAACCCGTGATCCGACATTTGGCGCGCCGGAGTCTCTTCCCCACCAATCGACCCGCCGACGCTCCGTGGCCCCGATGTCCGGTGAACCAAGGGCCGACTCCGACCGATGGGCAGCCTGGCCAGCACGGGCGGCGCCACCTGCCCATGAAGACCTCAACCCCGTGCTCCAGGCGGCGCGAGTGCCGCCTAACGCTGCGGGGCGCGGGCGGCACGGCCAGGCGTCATCCACCCTCACCCCACGACAAGCGTGAGCCGCTGCAAGGGTCGCAAGCCACGCCGCATCAACGGCGCCATACACCCGACAGGAGCAGGCGAACATGCGGGCTGCGCTCACTGTGGCGCGAGAGTTGCTGCGGTGCCGGCTGATGGAGAGCGGACGCGATGCACTGCTGGAACGTGTCGTTGAGCTGCTGGATACGGTGGCGTCAGGAGCGCCGCCTTTCTGCTATCTGCTTCCTTCCCGAGCTACTACTGGACCTCACGACGGGCCTCACCGTGACCGCGCGCCCTCGGGTGCGCCTGGGGGCTTCGTCGACACTAGGATGGTAGGCGTCACCGGGGGCCCCGTGGCCCCCGCACCGCCTCTGATGAGCATGGGCACGAGCGTTTCCCCCCATGGCCCCAGCAAGGCGTCGCGCTATCATCCTCAGGACGCCGCGCTGGGTCGGGCGACATGGAGTGTGGGGCACTACGGTGAGGTGTTTGGGGTGACAGCCCCAGAAGCCTATGTGTCCCACATGATGAACCAGGAGTACACGCCGGAGGACGACCCTGGCTCATTTCTTGGGCCAGGTTGGGAGGAGGAGACATTAGGAGCTGAAGCCTTCCAGGAGCCGCCGGAGAGCCCCGCCAACCGCGCCGTCGACAACAGATACATGGTACCACTAATCCCTCAGGACCAAGCTTACGCTAACCATGGGTCGCAGGAGAATCGGGTCACCACAGCGGCTGGCGGCCTCAGCTCGGCGACCTCCCTCCCTCGAGGAGGATCACGCTGGGGGCAGCAGGAGAGAAGCCAGGAGCCAGATCCCTCACTGCATCGCACAGAGCAAGGTCCCCCCGGAGGTAGGCCCTCTGCCGGGGTGGCGACGGCGACCTTTCCCACGACAGAGGACCCGTGGTCGCCGAGGGCGCCGCTGGCGTCCCCTTTCCCCCCTTTGTGTCGTCCTGGATGCTGATCGGCTCAAATGTGGTCGAGGGCGGCAGAAGGCGAGGCCCTCGCCTGGCGATATGAAGCAAGGCCAGTACCTGTGAAGAAGGCCCAGTGCCCGTGAGGATCGCCGCCCGTGATACTCTCACGTAATAATGAGTGGGGCTGTACACGCCCCGGTGTCTTCGGAGAGCCGCCCTCGGGCCTCGGGGGCTCCCTCCCACGCCTAGTGGCAGCACTTAGCTCCGCGCTGGTGAGAAGACGTCGAAGACTAGACTAGGCGCCGGACGCAGCCATTTGCTTTGGATCTCTTTTCTGTAACCCTGCCTTCTGGATTTGGATTTAAGTTGAAGTTGAATTTTCATTTGATGCGCGCGGGGGGATGCCTTTTCTTGTTCGAGATATTTCTCGCAATCTCATTCTTGTCTTACTTCAGAATTCACACCAGTCGCTCCCCCCTCACGGGCCCCTCGCGAGCCCCTCGCGAGCCAGGATGGGCATGAAGCACTCAAGCCACACACTCACCAAGCCGTGGCTGGCGCTTGCTTATCACGCGGCCCCCTCGGGAGTGTCGACGAACTCATCAGGAGCTCTTCAAAAACCCGCAATCTCTCGGGCCGGTTCTGGGCTTATCCAAGGTAATGTAAGCCGCAACAACGACCTTTCCCCGGCATGTGTAAGCTCGTGAAGACGTGTACTCAATTTAGCACGGAAGGATAAAAGTTGCGATTGTTTACATGAGGGGCTCCCCCTCTCAAAATGCTCTCACAGTCTTCTAGGGCCACGCCCATGTTTTACAGGGTAAATAACAGGGAAACAAGGAATCAGCCGGATATGTCACTCGCCGCGTCCCCCATGTTGTCTTCAGATGCGCCGCTGGCGTTGCTGTCACCATCGTTGGCGTTGCCTACACCTTCACCGGCGTCGACGCGTCATCAACCACGTCGCCTTCGTTTGCCGCAACCACAACCCCGTCATCGTCAGAAGCGAAGGCCCTGACCAACACATCCACGTGGTCTTCAACCCATCGCACCAAGTTGCCCCGGATGGCTTCCGACACGGGAGCAATAGCGGCGTCAAAATCAAAGTTGAGACCAATGTTCAAGAGGTGGCTGAAGAAGCGGGAGAACGCGTGCCCAAGTAGACTGCGACTTCTCTCTTCCACAAGTTGGCGAGCCCTATTAGACCGGGTTTCCAGGTGTGTCACCACGTTGGTGAAGAAGGTCAGGTGACTGGCGTAGTCATTCGAGTGTGGGGGCGGTGCATTCTCGTCTCAGATGAAGCCCAGGGCAGTATTAGACCTGTTCCCGGGGCCCTGAAGCATGGGGGCGTGCTCGCGCTCTAGCGTCCGCCATTGAAGCACTTCCTCCTGTTTTGCTGCATGACGGCCTCAGCGTCATCAACCCGTCTCTGAAGAGAAAGTAGCTCGGCGCGGGCGGAGGCCAAGTCCGCCTGCATAGTGACCAGGGCGGCGGCCGTGTCCTCCTCACGCCTCTCCGCCTCATCCAACCTAGGCCTGAGAGCAGCGGTCCTGCCAACTGCCTCAGTTCCCACAAGCTTCAGCTTTAGGACGTGCCGACCTTCAAGATCCGGGCGAACCTCGGCCACCCGGCGGTCGGCTTCCTCCTGGGCCTTGGCCTCGCGAGCCCCGACGGCATCTTCCACTTGGGCAACTTGATGCTCCCTCGTCTCCAGTTGCTCAAGCTCGAGGCTACGCTCCACTGCTTCCAGAGCCAACGCCTTCTTGCGCTTCCGGACCTCATCTTCCTCGGCAGGCGTCCCCCTCAGCGATGAGAGGGCGGCTTTGTGCGCCTCCACTTGTTGCTCGAGGGACGCACCCCAAGAGTGGAGCTCCCATAAGCGCTTCTCCACAGCCTCGCGACGGCGGTCAGCTTCACGAGCCTCCTCCAGAGATCGGGAGTAGGCCTCAAAGGAGGCCGCAAGGGAGACCTCAACCTTCATGTTTTCTAGCTCGCGCTGGTGGCGCCCGAGGTTGATGGCCCCTTTCAGCCTGTGCCACTCCTCCAACAACCGAAGACCCTCGGCCTCAAGGCACGCGTCGACACCCTCAAGATCTTCGCCGAGTCTATTCATCGCATCCATCACCTCCTGGAAGAGCTCATGAAGAACAACGCTCCGCCAGTGCTCAAACTCGAGCACACGGCCCATATCACCCTCCGCCACGGGGGCTGTGGGTGACTCCCGGCGCGGCGCGCCCACTCTTAGCGGGGGGCTGGGGGCTGGCGCGGCCCCAGGCGCCAGCTGGCCCTCGCGAGGGGCCCGAACCGAACAAGGCCCGCTGCTTGAAGAAGACCCCAGGGTCGAGGCCAACCAGCTGCCGACCGTGACCAGGGGAGGAGCCCTTGGCACGCCTGCTGCGCTCCGAGCAAGGCCGCGAAGGAAGGACGGCGAAGGCGCAAGCTCGGGGCGCCTTGATGACAGACCAACTCCCATGGCTGACCCCACGCCGTGGGAAGCACCCGAGCCTGCAGCGCTGGAGCTTGGCGGGTGCGACGGGACAAGAGGGAGCTGCGTCTCAGGAGATTTCACGACCTTGGCAGAAGGGATCTTGTGGGGATAATCGTTAGGAAAGGAAGGCGGCACACAGAAGATCACCAAGATAAGGTACTTACTCGTCGACGGCGATGTGCTTTCATTGCTTCAACGGCCCGAAGATATCGCTGCCACTCGGAGATCCTTTCCTCTTGCGGAGCTCCTCGAAGTCCATGCAAAGCCGACCGAAGCGCTGAACGTGGCGACCAGTACGGGGTAAAGCCGGAGAAGTGCCTGGCTGCGGAGAACAGTCGGGCGCCATCTCACCGCGACTTCCCGAGGCCTCCGGAGTTTCGGCCTCGGGAGCCACGTGCTGCATCACCTCAGCAACCGGCGTCCCAGAATCACGGGATCCTGAGGACGACGCCCCAGGAGCCTCAGGCGGCGTCCGCACATCAGCACTCGTGCCGCTAGCCTCTGACGGCGCTCGTCCCCCTTCACCCACATTCAGGACGGGCTCGGCGCCAGCGACGAAGAGGGGAACCATGCTGGAAGGGTTCTCGCGGGACCCCACCAGGCCGTCCGGCCGCAACCCCCACTCATCAAAGGGAGGCCTGCCCCTATGAATTCATCCTTGTTCTTGCAGCGGTACAACAGATAGTTCTTCCCAGGCAAGTCGTCCGGTGAAGTGACACCCGTCAGGACCTTGAGCACCGTTTGCCGCGTACCAAGGGGGAGCCCGGACTCCTGAAACCTCATATGGTCCTGGCTACTAAGCATGGTCCACATCAGGCGAGAATGGCGCTGAAGCGGATCAACCCGACGCTTCATGAACTCCCTCACCACCATCGGCGCGGTCATGCCGCGGTCCTTCAGCATCCTTAGCCTGTGCCAGACAGGGACAAGACGGGGGCTCGCGAGCCTCTCGTGGCCCCAGCCGGAGTGGGAAATGGCAGGCACTGACGGGGCGTGGAGCAGAGGGCTGAGCATACCGGCGTGAACAAATACCCATCGTGTCCGAAACTCACTCGTGGATGAAGGAAGCTTGAAGTCGATCCCCATGCCCGCCGTCGCGGCCACGACCTGGAAGCTTACACACCCCGAGCTTTGGTGGGGATCAGTCAGATGCAATGAGAAGAAGTGGCAGAGAAGGGCCACAGAAGGAGCGATGCCCACCATGGCTTCACACACAAAGGTGAAGACAGCGAGGAGAGTCATGGATTGGGGGTCGAGATGCAACATATGGATCTGGTAGTGTTCAAGCACCATGTTGAAGAAGGAAGAGAAAGGGGGAATCAGGCCCCCCCAAAGGGCATCAATTAAGATTGGGACCTCGGTGACCGTCTGAGTGATGCGAGCGCGAGACGCAGGCCAAGCCACTGTCTCCCCCACTCGTTGAAACTAGTGGCGAGCATGGGATGCACCTTGTCCATGGCCTCATCGTTGAGCACCAAGGATCGTCTGGCAGCAAGCTCGGCGGCTGGAGGCACACTTGGCAAAGATAGCGGCTTCTTCCCCTTGTCTGCTTGTTTCGGTGCCATGGCGATGAAGCAGGCGGAGTGCAGGTCAGATTGGAGAGGAGGGGCAGAGTCTCGAGGAAGCAGAAGGACTGTGGAAGCAAGGCGTGGGCAATGGGAGGATAACTATGTAGGTTGCGAGGGCCGCATAGCCAGGCGGATTCAAAGGCAGCGTGGGGAAGCGGAGACGCCCAAGTCCAATCAATCACCACACGTCAATCGAGGCCGTAGGCTTTTGGGGCCCGTGGCGCTCTGCGCTTGGCCTTTGGCTTCGCCTCGAACCCAAGCCCGAGCGCGCCTTGGGCCCGGGGGCTACTATCGGCATCCTGGGAATGGGGGTCCCCAGACTTGCCTGCCTGCGGCCCACGACGTGGCTGAGCTAGCAGGCCTGTATGGCCCATCTTCATAGACAAGACATTCAAGACCCTCGCGAGGGGCCAAGCCTCGCGAGGCCGACGCAAGACCTCCTTAGGAGCGGCCTCGCCAGGCAGGCTCACGAGGGTTGGAGAGATCAAGGCAAGGCAAACCTCACGAGGTCCTTGTGACGTGAGCCATGACGATCGAGACCAGGCGGGCGCCAGGCGAGCGCCAGTGCGTGCAGTGTCCTTACTTCCTCTTTGGTGCCAAGGGGGCAAGCGCAGGCGCGGAGTACCGAGGCATCAAGCAAAGGTTTCCATATTGGTGCAACGAGACCAAGACTAGAAGGACGGTAGGACGGAGGTCACCATGGAGCCCAAGATGGCGTCATCACCAGAACCTTTGGCAGACGAACACCACCTTTTGTCAGGATAACTTGTACTAGTTATCCCCTTTCGAATTGGCCGTTGTTGGCTCCCTTCCCGCTCAATATTTGGGGAGAGGAGCAGAGCCTATATAAGTAGAACTAGCCACCATAGTATGGGAGGAGACCAGATCACCAACCATCGGATCAAGAACAGATCGAGAGGCTTCTCACCCACCGTCGGTGTCAAAACCGGCGGATCTCGGGTAGGGGGTCCCGAACTGTGCGTCTAGGCGGATGGTAACAGGAGGCAGGGGACACAAATTTTTACCCAGGTTCGGGCCCTCTTGATGGAGGTAAAACCCTACGTCCTGCTCGATTAATATTGATGATATGGGTAGTACTAGAGTAGATCTACCACGAGATCAGAGAGGCTAAACCCTAGAAGCTAGCCTATGGTATGATTGTATGTTCTTATTGTGTCCTACGTACTAAAACCCTCCGGTTTATATAGACACCAGAGAGGGTTAGGGTTACACAAGGTCGGTTACAAAGGAGGAGATATCCATATCCGTACTGCCTAGCTTGCCTTCCACGCCAAGGAGAGTCCCATCCGGACACGAGACGAAGTCTTCAATCTTGTATCTTCATAGTCTAACAGTCCGGCCAAAGGATATAGTCCAGCTGTCCAGAGACCCCCTAATCCAGGACTCCCTCAGTATCCCCTGAACCAGGCTTTCAATTACGATGAGTCCGGCGCGCAGTGTTGTCTTCGGCATTGCAAGGCGGGTTCCTCCCCCGAATACACCATAGAAGAATTTGAATACAAGGATAGTGTCCGACCCTGCAAAATAAGTTCCACATACCACCGTAGAGAGAATAATATTTCCACAAATCCAATTTGCTGACTTGTTTTGGCAACACGACATTATGTCATGGCCCGGTGATTATTCGAACCGTTTCCTTTAACTAGCCCCGCACATAACGCGAGGTAGTTTTTTGACACGTCTTGTCAAAGCAGAGATCGTGTCCCCTTATCACGGGATTATCATCAATACGGGTGTGGGTAACCCAACTGCACCATCGATTACGGCGCTTGGGGGATAAGCGAGTTTTACCAGGCTAGTGGGGACGCATAGTTTCGTCCGCCCATATAAAGGGATAAGGATTCACCTTTTCATCCACGCCTTCTTCCTCCTTGCTCATCCATTCTTGCGCACTCGAGCTCCAACACCCAAGTCCACATCCTTCCCCTCAACCTACTCCAAACATGTCCGGAGCGGGAGGCAAATGGATGGCTTCCTCCGTTATGGAGGGACATATCAAGAAGCTGCGTGGAGCCAGATACTTAGCCGCGAATATCGCGCATCGGCTGCCCACTACGGGGCAGATCGTCCCTACCCCTGAACCTCACGAGAGGGTAGTTTTCCTCCACCACTTACTCCGCGGACTGGGGTTTCCCCTCCATCCATTCGTCTGTGGTCTCATGTTCTACTATGGGCTAGACTTTCATGATCTGGCCCTGAACTTCGTCCTCAAAATTTCGGCGTTCATCGTCGTGTGTGAGGCTTTCCTCTGCATCCGGCCCCACTTCGGCCTGTGGTTAAAGACCTTCAATATCAAGCCAAAGGTGGTGGGAGGCCAACAAGCAGAATGTGGCGGAGCCATGGTGGGCAAGATGCCCAACGTTATATGGCTTGAAGGCTCCTCTGTGGAGACCATAAAGGGGTGGCAATCGCCGTGGTTCTACATCACCGAGCCGCGCGACGCCAAATGGGCGGCGGCCCCCGAGTTTCGATCCGGATTCCCTACATGGCTCACTTCTTGGAAAGAGAAGGGCTTCTCGTGGGGTTCATCGGTGGAGCTGGATGGACTCCAGAAATGTATTCGGAGTATGGCAAGCAAGAAGCTCAAGCTTGTCAACATACTCCAGGTTATGCTCATCCGCCGGATCCTCCCGTGTCAACAACGAGATTTTAACTTGTGGGAGTTCGACCCGGCCCAGCACCAGACTCTGAGCGAGCTCTTCGATATGACGCACAAGGACGTCTAGAAGGTGCTGTTCAAGGGCGCCGAGGTCCCTCCTTCTCTCGCCGAGGACCCCAGGCTAAGCGCAAAGCGCCTAGCGCATTCGGTGAGTTCAATACGTCCCGTAGGATATTTATTTCCCCTAGCTTAATCACGTGCGGGGTCTAATCCCCATGCCTTTGACAAGACTGGGTGGAGACGTCGGGGCAGATTACCTGTCCGGCCCCTCTGGCCGGAGACACTGCGGGCGCTCTCCTGACGGAGATGCTGACTCCGGCTCCTTACAAGGTGCCGGAGAAGACCAAGAAGGCCAAGGGAACCCGAGAGAGTTCCCGACTCCAGGGTTTATCGGATTTATCGTCCGATAACACCGCGGCGCACTCCTCCCCCGAAGACGAGGAGGAAGATGAAGACACTCCCCCTCCAGTCGGGGGAGACAAGAAAAGGAAGGCCGCCCCAACCGGGGGGCCGAAGGGTCCAAGAAGGGAACTCTCCTTCCGGACTACTCTACCACCGCCGCTGATGGCGAAGATGAGTGGCTGCCCAGGGCCAAGCCCCTGGGGAAATCATAAGTATTCGGATACCAGAGTAACTCATAGCATTCCTTTGTCGCGCTGCTTCCCCTAACGCCGAATATGATTATCCAGGCCGCCACGAGCCCGTATCGATGTATCGTCGGACGGCTTCCTGGGCTCGTCGGATATGGATAGCGATCCACTTCCGACTGCCACCTCCCCTTGCCCTACGGATGACGCTGAGGTATTGTCTCAACAGGCACCGGGTTGAGGGGAGACAGTCCCGGAGGCACCTCAAGGCGACCTTCCGGACTCCGGGAGCAGAGGGAACAAGGCCCTAAGGGCTCCGAGTTCGGCCCTCAGCCAAACACCGCACTGGAACCTCCAGTGGTTCCGAACTTGGGCAGGTGGCCTCCTTCCAAGAGGGGCAAGACGCCTGTGCCGGTGACCTCTGTCCATCCAGAGGCACCGGACAATCTGCTGGGAGTGCTTCGCGGCGCTTCCATCGATGAGGAGCACCACACTATTATGAGTGCGGTGGTCCAGAAGGTTCAGTCCGCCAAGAGCGGACCGACTGAAGCCTGTGCTAGCCTTCTAACAGGCTTTGAGGTAAGTGTTAAAATATAGGAAAAATATTACCGCATAGACAGTAGCCCCTGATGCTTTGTTCGGTGTTCACAAAGAAAAGCCGAACAGAGGATCAAACAATATTGCAGGAGTCTAATTTAAGTATGTCAATATGCATATGCAGGCTTCGCTGCTGGCCTCAGCCGCACTGACTGTGGAGGTCGCCACACTGAAGCAGGACCTCGAGGGGTCCAAGAAAGAGCTCGGCCTTGCCAAGAGGCAGCTCGAGGAGAACAAGGGTAAGTAATACCCTGTCAATAGATATGTATATATAAATGAAGACGCGATTGCAAAATGACAGGATCATCGTATATTTGCCAGGGGCCACGACCGAGGTGGCAACCCTGAAGCAAGCGCTATCCAAGGCCAAAGACAAAGTGGCCAAGGAGCGCACCGAGCGGGAAAGGCAAGAGGCTTGGGTGGGCGAGGTGTAGCAAGAGCTCCAGGTGCTAGTGACGAAGCACGAGGCGTTGGAGCTTGACTCGAAGACGTGAGAGTCTGAGCTTGCCGCGGCCCTCGAGAGCGCAAAGAGTGCCAAGGCCGAAGCCCGAAAGGCCCTCCAGGAGATTGACGCGATGAAGAAAATAGCGGCAGGTAAGTCATTCTATATGCAAAGCAAGCATGTGAAAGTAAATTACCTATTACTTACCCGAATCCGGAGCTCTCTAGGAGCATTCGCAGATTTGCCCCGCAGTGTGTCGGATGCCGCACAGTTTTACCAGGCCGAGGAGGGAAGCTCAACGGAGAAGAAGTTCTGGTCTCAGTATACTGGGACCAAACACCCGGTGCCTATGAGCGACCAGCTGAAGCAGCTGGTTGAGCTACACAAGGCGGCCGAACAGGCCATGAAGGGCCTTATAGTCCGGCTGTGGCCTGGCGACGCCCTTCCGAACAGCTACTTCGGCCTGGTGAGGCGGCTTGTGGATGCCTGCCCACGGCTGGAAGTCGGCAAGCGGTCCATCTGCATTGAAGGTGCACGCCGGGCTTTCGCCCGTGTGAAGGTGCAATGGGCCAAGCTAGACGCCATGAAGCTGATCAAGGAAGGACCGCCGCAGGGCAAGGGGCATCACACCCCCGAAATTTATTATGAGGGTGTCCTGAAGGGTGCCCGTCTTGTAGCGGACGAATGTTCCAAGGATGTAATATTTGAGTAAACTTGCTCGTGTGATCCTGTATGATGAAAACTTGTTTCATATGCGCTATGCAACGCTTGTTTGAATTTAAAATATTACCTTCTGTTTGGCTATTTATCCAATCTGACAGATGGCTAGTCCTCGGCTTCTGCCCCCATGCCACGAGTGCTGAGGTGTTCAGGATAAACCTGAGCACTCTTGTTCCCATTTTTGGGTCCTTCGAGGGAGGTGCTCAGCACAGCGAACAAGGCAACCGGACTAATAATGCTTTATCACTCTTACTTAGCCATATAATTCTATAATTTTAAATTTCGGCGAAGCCCCTGGTATTCGGAAGGCCGAATTCGGGGCGCGATACACGCCTTTAAGCCGGACAGGACCGGCTCCTCGCTCTAGGCGGCATAAGTCTTTAAGGACTCGAAACCTCGCCGAATAGCGACCAGTCTCTCCCCTTATCATGACAGTCAGTTTTAGCTTTCTCTACTGAGGTCCTTAGCCCAGCAGAACCGGGGCACAATCGCAGTAGTTCTCCTAGCGCTACCTTATCCGATAGAGCGGAATGTAAGGTACCAAAAAAATAGGAGCCGGGCAAACCCAACATTTGACCAAAGACATGATTCGGAGCTGATGCATATAATGCTATAAGTTCGGGGTGTCGCACTTGTGAAAGCGTTCGGACTTCTCACACCGCATTGTGGGGTACTTAAGCCCCTGGTGTATTGGCCGTACCAAAGTGTACGGTTGCAAGGCATCATTAACGAACACATATATAAAAAAGAAGAATGCAATAATAGTCTTAATGCTATGCATTGTTTATTCAAATAGATGCGTTAAAGCAGAATGATACAGATAGTGTGATAAGCAAAAAGTAGGACTATGTCCCTTCCAAGGGCAAGCTGAGGAATAGTATTAAAGCAAATATTTCACTCATTATCGTAATCCACCTAGGAGTTCCGTGGTGTGACGTAGCTTTTTGCCTCCTTGGTTGCTGCATCATGTGTTCGGCAATCATGCTGCCGAACAGGGTTTCCAGAGATTAAAGTCCTGAAAGAGAAAAATAACAAAGCGGGAAGCCCCTAGTGCGGTTTAAGCTGCGTATCGGGGCCTGCCGTAATTGTGCCCCCCTCCCCGCTTGTGCCCATGGTATTTTTAATGCGTAATTATGTACGCGTGGCATGAATTTCGCCGTTTGGCTGGGACTGGGGTGGGGGCCGCATTGCTACGCGAGCTCAGATCGTGCCAAGCGGTCTAGTTGCCGATTACTCCGAGCGCTCTTGAAGGTGTTCAGGTCTTGAAACGCCGAACTGGTGGATTGCCTTGAGAGGCTACTTTGCGCTTCTACTGCGAGGGCCGCAGTGTGATCCTCCGTGCAGAGAGAGCGCTTTGTGTTTCCGTTAACTGTGATAACCCCCTGGGGTGCTGGCATCTTGAGCTTGAGGTATGCATAATGTGGTACCGCATTGAATCTCGCAAATGCGGTTTGCCCGAGCAGTGCATGATAGCCACTTCGGAACGGGACTATATTGAAGATTAATTCTTCGCTTCGGAAGTTATCCGGGGATCCGAAGACCACTTCCAGTGTTATTGAGCCTGTGCAATGGGCCTCTACACCTGGAATGACGCCTTTAAAGGTCGTTTTTGTGGGTTTGATCCTTGTGGGATCTATACCCATTTTGCGCACTGTGTCCTCGTAAAGTAGGTTCAGGCTGCTGCCGCCATCCATAAGGACTTGAGTGAGGTGAAATCCGTCAATGATTGATTCTAAGACCAGTGTGGCGAATCCGCCATGACGGATACTAGTGGGGTGGTCCCTGCGATCGAAGGTGATCGGGCAGGAGGACCATGGGTTGAACTTTGGGGCGACTGGTTCCAACGCATATACGTCCCTGAGCGCACACTTCCGCTCCCTCTTGGGGATGTGGGTTGCGTATATCATGTTCACCGTCCGCACTTGTGGGGGGAACCTCTTCTGTCCTCCGGTGTTCGGCTGTCGGGGCTCCTCTTCGTCATCGCTGTGTGACCCCTTATCTTTACCTTCGGCAATTAACTTGCCGGCCTGCTTGAACACCCAGCATTCTCTGTTAGTGTGGTTGGCTGGCTTGTCAGGGGTACCATTTATATGACATGAGCGATCGAGTATGCGGTCCAAACTGGATGGGCCCGGAGTGCTTTTTTAAATGGCTTTTTCCGCTGACCGGGTTTAGAGCCTTTGAATCCGGCATGGACTGCCGTATCCTCAGTATTATCGCTGTTAATGCGACGCTTATGTTTGTTGCGACGTGACCTGCTATTGCCGTCCTTGGTATTCGAAGTACCATGGTTTTTGATATGTTGTTACTGTGAGCCAGCCAGCTGTCTTGTCCCGCACAAAAGTGGGTCATGAGTGTCGTGAGGGCTGCCATAGATTTTGGCTTTTCCTGTCCAAGGTGCCGGGCAAGCCACTCGTCGCGGATGTTATGCTTGAAGGCTGCTAGGGCCTCTGCATCCGGACAGTCGACGATTTGATTTTTCTTTGTTAGGAACCGTGTCCAAAATTGCCTGGCCGATTCTTCTGGCTGCTGAATTATGTGGCTCAAGTCATCGGCGTCTAGTGGTCGCACATAAGTGCCCTAAAAGTTGTCAAGGAATGCGGCTTCCAGATCTTCCCAACAGCTAATGGACTCTGCTGGCAAGCTGTTAAGCCAATGCCGCGCTGGTCCTTTGAGCTTTAGTGGGAGGTATTTGATGGCGTGTAAGTCATCGCCGCGGGCCATGTGGATGTGGAGGAGGAAATCCTCGATCCATACCGCAGGATCTGTTGTGCTGTCGTATGATTCAATATTTATGGGTTTGAAACCCCCTGGGATTTCATGATCCATTACTTCGTCTGTGAAGCATAGGGGGTGTGCGGCGCCTCTGTATTAGGCTATATCGCGACACAACTCGAATGGGTCTTGACCGCTGTGTTCGGCCCGGCCGGATTGACTTTTACTGTATCCGGCGTGACGTTTATCGTCTCGCATACTGGCGTGCCCTCGTGATCCGTGGATCGATCTTGCATGTTTTGCTTTGTCCTCCAATATGTCTTGCAGGTCTGGCATATTTCCCCATGCCTTTTTATTTGAATGGCGTCGGGGTGCGGGCTGAGCTTTTGGTTGGATTGCCTCTCTATCACGGCCACGAGGTGGCTGATCAGCCGTGTCATATGCTTCTTCCTCCAGTCGAGGTAGCAACCTGCATTTTGGGTAACTCTTGGAGGCGCTCGAGTTTATATTCCTTGGCCGCGAGGACTTCAGTCCATCTGTCAGCTAGCAGATTTTGATCAGCTTGAAGCTGTTGCTGCTTTTTCTTAAGGCTATTTGCCGTGGCCATAAGTCGGTGCTTGAAGCGCTCTTGTTTGACGGGATCCTCTGGCATGGAGAATTCATCATCACCGAGGCTTGCCTCGTCTTCGGAGGGGGCATGTAATTATCATCCTCCGCTTCTCCATCTGCCGCTCTCTAAGGAGGGCTGGCTCCTCCATCCTCCTGCTCTAAATCTTGTTGGAGGGGATTGTTGTTATCTTCGGCACTATCCGGAGTGTTATTATCTCCTGTGCCGGTATCACCACTTTTGCTTTGGCGGGACTTAGAATGGCGCCGCTGACGTCGGCGCTTGGGTTGCTTCTTGGAGGGGTCATCCTCCACTGTCTCGTCGCCATTGCCTTCTTTGGGTGTGTCCACCATGTATATATCGTTTGATGAGGTGGCTGTCCAGTGCCCTGTGGGTAGTTGTTCATCTTCGCCTCCCGCATCCTCGTCCATACCGTCGATGTCTTCGGGGTCAAAGTCGAGCATGTCGGTTAAGTCATTGACAGTGGCTACTAAGTGGGTGGTGGGTGGGCCGCGAATTTCTTCGTCGTCCGCTTCCCAATCCTGCTGGACATAATTCGGCCAGGATCCTCCTGTCAAGGAGAGAGACCTTAACAAGTTCAGTATGTTGCCAAAGGGCGAGTGCTGAAAAATATCTGCGGAGGTAAACTCCATGATCGGAGCCCAATCGGATTCGCTAGGAACGGGCGCAGGCGGTTCGGAGTCCGTGGCCGGAGAGAGATCTGGCAGTTTGTCAACACGGCTCTCGTGCAGAGTAAGGTCGATGTTTGGCTCGATCGCCGATGAGGGTAAGGCCTCCGTGGCGGGGTCCATCTACCCATCCATGGACGGCGCAACTGGCTCTGAATTGAGGGTCGGAGCGACTGCCGGTGCGATCTCCTGAACGTTGTCGGATGGTAGAGCTAAATCGTACTCATCATGACCGTGTGACGCACAAGGCAGAGGCTCGAACCCGTCGAAGATCAAGTCTCCGCGGATATCGGCCGTGTAGTTTAAGCTTCCAAACCTGACCTGATGGCCAGGGGCGTAGCTTTCAATATGCTCCAGATGGCCAAGCGAATTGGCCCGTAGTGCAAAGCCGCCAAATACAAAAATCTGTCCGGGGAGAAAAGTCTCTGAAAGTGCTAGTGATCGACTAGAGGGGGGTGAATAGGTGATTTTTATGAAAGTCCTCAAAACATGGAAGTTTCAAAGACAAATGATAGTCAAGTAGACTACACTAGGCAAACCTATTACCATGTAGCGGAAGGTAGACTACACTAGGCAAACCATAGTCAAGTATTCAATGGAGTGAAAGCACAATGACTAATAGCAGCTAGGCAGTAAAGATCAGGTAGGAAGATATTGTGAAGCCAATCAAAACAAGCAGTCACTCAGTGAAGACAAAAGATAAAGCAGTCATACAATGACTTCACAAGGACCAACAGTAAGTAAAGGGAAGGGAAGGATGAAACCAGTGACTCGTTGAAGACAATGATTTATTGGACCAGTTCCAGTTGCTGTGACAACTGTACGTCTGGTTAGGGAGGCTGAGATTCAACTCAGAAGACCTTGTCTTCACCTTATTCCCCTTGAGCTAAGGACACCCAGTCCTCGCCCAATCACTCTGGTAAGTCTTCAAGGTAGAGTTCCAAACCTTCACAGACTTCGTTCACCGGTGATCCACAATGACTCTTGGATGCTCAGAACGCGACGCCTAACCGGCTGGAGGATTCACAGTCCTCAAGTGTAATAAGTCTTCAGATCACACAGACAGGAAGACTTAAGTGATGCCTAAGACTCTTTGGCTCTGGGTGTTTAGGTCTTTATCCTCGCAAGGAATTCTCTCCCAAAGGCTTCGAGGTGGGTTGCTCTCAAACGACAAAAGCCGTGCACTAACTCTGAGCAGCCAACCGTTTATGGTTGTAGGGGGTGGGCTATTTATAGCCACTAGGCAACCCGACCTGATTTGTCCGTAATGACCCTTGGTCACTAAGGAATTTACACGTGTTCCAACGGTCAGATTTCAAACACACACAACAACTTTACTTGAGCTACAAGCAAAGCTGACTTATCCAACTCTGGACAAGATTTGCTCTCATAGTTTTCACTCGAAGACATAGGATTTTGGTTAAGCATCACTTTAGTCATTCTGACTAGTTCACTTGGACCCCACTTAACAGTACGGTGGTTCCTATGACTCAACAAAGAAGAAAAAGAATTACGAAAGAACTAAGTCTTCACACTCCATAGTCTTCATCCGATTTCTTCTCTTGTCATAGTCTTCAATGTGAATGTCTTCACATACCACCTTTGACTTCAATGTCTTCTTACATTTTTAGGGGTCATCTCTGGTAGGAAAACCGAATCAATGAGGGACTTCTACCTGTGTTATCCTGCAATTCTCACAAACACATTAGTCCCTCAACTAGGTTTGTCATCAATACTCCAAAACCAACTAGGGGTGGCACTATATTCACTTACAATCTCCCCCTTTTTGATGATTGATGACAAACTAGTTGAAGTTTTCAACGGGGAATAAAATATGTGAAATTGTAAAGGATAGGGGATTGTCGTCATAAGTGGCAAAGGCTCCCCCTGAAGATGCGCATAAAAGTAATTTGCTTTTGGTATGCAAATGCACATGGCAGGATGTACTTGTGGAGATCCTCTTCAACTTATGATGACAATTCATCATGCAAGAAAAGTATGTGAAGATAATGACATGCCTAATGAAAAATGGATGTCTGCAAAATGATCTAAGTGCAGAATTTATCGTCACACATGCGGAATTTATCATCGCATCACAGAATAGCAAATAAGTAGCAGACGGCCATCGAGTTTAAGTGTTACAACTCAAAGAACCAAATGTATCAAAAACGAGAGTTGTAAGCACTTGGCAAAAGTAGCAAAAAGTAAAGCAACCATCCATATGGACCCACTTGAAGACTATCAACTCATATGCTTCTCCCCCTTTTGTTAGTGAGGACCAAAAAGGTTTCAAGACATAGAGCGCCTACTCATTCCCATGAGGTGCAGGCGAGGCAGCAGGGTCGTCGGTGAGATCCGGTGGTGCAGAGGAACTTGGTGCAGTGTCGTCACGCGCTGAAGTTGGAGGAGGTGAACTTGCATCATCTTGGTCATCGATGACTCTGGCATTTACGGTCACAGCTGAGGACGAGTATTCAGAGTCTTCAAGTGAGGGAGTTCGATGCAAGTGAGCATTTCTGGGGGGAGTTGAGTCAAACTTGAAGCATTCGGTGAAGCCATCGTTGTGCAGATCAGCTTCAGCACTCAGTAGGGTCAAACTCTTCCACGACCTCCGACAGGTTTCATGAGTGACAAAGGCATTCTTGGTGGCAAGATTGCGAATGCGGTTGACATCCACCAAGAGGCTTTGCATCTGACGCTTAAGCCAGTCGTGATGTTTGTCCTGTTTCTGATGCAGCGCGACGAGAAGCTCTCGGTCATTGAGGACACGAGATCGTCTTTGAGGCCTTTGCGCAATGGTGCTACCAGTGGCATCAGTTTGAGCACGAGGGGCACGTGTGTTTCCAGCAAGGGGATAAACACGAGACACTGCTGGAATTCCTTCAATGGGCTGGGTGAAGCTTTGGTGATCAGCATTGTGAAGATAAATGGGATCCTTAGCAGGCTCTGGATAAATGGCTTCAACTAACAGATCAACCTCGGGCAAGAATATAAGATGATTGCACGCAGACGGCTGATAGTTGAAGGCTGAGTGACGCTTGATCAGACGCATGACCCATGGAGCATAGAATTCAACCCAAAGATGTCGGAGCCAGACGCAGCCAACTGCCTGATGAAGAAGTCTTGAGAATTGAAGCTGATGCCATTGAAGATATATAAAACCAAAGTCTTCATTGCTCCTTCAAGCTTCGCTCCAGATGAGTGTCCTTTGATAGGCCACAGAGTCTTCCTGATGATGTGTTAAATGGTGCGAGGCAGGTACTCTAGGTCTTCAACAAAGAACTCAGATGGGTATTCAGCGTCGTGAGGCAGAGGCTTCATCATGCTCAGCATTTGACTCATGTTGGGTTCTGGCTTCTGAAAGATGCTTTCCAAGGCATTTTGATGTTGTTGACAACCTGGCTCATAGTATTCACCAGGAGTGTGCAGGCCTGTGAGCTCAATGATATCAAGAGCTTTAGCTTCATGATGGACATTGCCTGTCATCCACTCAAGGACCCAAGTCTTCGGATCCCTGTTGTAGCCTCGAATATGAAGAGTGGCATAGAATTGAAGCAGCAATTCTTCATTCCAGTGCTCCTTGTCAGTGATGAACTGCAACAGACCAGCATCTCTGAAACAGTCCAATGCTTCTTCGAGGCAGGGCAGACCAGCTATAGCTTCAGAGTCGAGGCGCATATGTGGAAATATGCGCCCTTGATTGTATAGGACACAAGAATAGTAGCTGCACTGCTGATAGCTCTAGAACCGATCTGAGGAAATGCGCGGTCTAGTATAAGGGTTCTTGGAGCTGTTGAAGAAGGTATTATTTTCCACGAAGCCATTCGCATTGAAGACCCTAGGTGAAGTGGCAGTTCCTGGGAAACGTGGAAGTCTTGGCTTGGGCTTTTGGACTTGAGGCCTGTGCTCGGCGTGGTACTCAAATTGTGTACCAGCAGCAGGCGGAGGAGTCAGAATGGGCCATCGAACCATAACTGGCTGACCACGATCAAATGCCAGCTCTATTGTGTGAGGTCTTGGAGGGGGAACAGGGGCATTGGCATTGTCTTCATGGGCTTCAGGGGCCACATGTGCTTCAGGTACTTGGACCTCAGGTGCTACAACATTGTCTTCTGGCACCTCATTGGCTTCCGGCGCCATATTGGCGTCAACCATGACAACGTCATTGGCGTCAGCAGTGATGTTGGTGGTTACTTCAGGGTTGTTAACCTCCACTTCAGAAGCTGGAGGGTCGGTCACGTTCTCCTCAAGAACAACATCTTGGTGAGAAGGGGGTGTAGCAACTCTTGTGTCTCTTGGGGCTTCTTCTTCATCTTCTTCTTCATCGGCTGATGCATCCGGAATGTCTTCAGTCATTTTGGCTTTGGGTTCAGACACGTGCATTGTGGGAGTGACTTGGGGCCTTGGTCCTTTGCGAAGCCTGCATAATGAGGGCGACGCTTGTGGAGATGGAGTGTGCTGGGCCACAAAGTCATCATCATCTTGCACTGTTGGGGTAGCTTGCGGTTGGGGAGAGCTTGGAGTGTCTTGTCTCTGTGGGTGATCAGCCCACGATGCATCCTGAGGAGTTGGCGTCAGAGGACGACCAATGCCGATGAGTTCGCTGTGCGTAAGCACAGGCAATGATACCAATTGGTGCCCGATCTGAGGAAGGACTTTATCATCTTCAACATTGTCATGGTGACCAATGTCTTCAGCAGCGGTGGAGTCAACTACTAGAATGTCTTCAGCTTCAGGAGCCTCTGTGGAAGCAGGCTCATGAATTACCATCCGTCGTTCTTGAACGAAGAGGCAGGATGAGGAACCGAGATGGGCTCAACAATAAGGGGCTCTGTGGGAGCAGCCCGATCTTTCTTGGTTTTGCGCTTCTTCTTGGAGGGAGCGACATCAGAAGCTTCATGATGTTTCCTCTTTCTGGCTTCAGCCTCGGTAGCCCTTGTCTTCTTTAATTCTGAAGCCATTGTGGGGACCTTAGGCTTCGAGCCTATCATACTGGCTGGGAAGACAATGGGATGTGCTTCCTGCCTTGTTGCTTCGGGTTCGGCCACAGCTGGCTTCTTCTTCTTCGTTGCAGACATCCTGGGATCGATGCCAGGACGCCCAAGAGCCTTGCGCTTTTCAGCTTCATTGTAAGCTTGCACACACTTTTCAGCCAGACTCTTCATGCGCTCACGAGAACATTTAGCTTCTTCGCGTTTCTTGAGAAAGGCTTCCTTGAGTTCGTGCAGCATAGTCTTGAAGTTCTTGACATCTTGCACGCTGAGCTTTGCCATGTGCTGCTTGAACTGAGCTTTCTCATAGTCGATCTTTTGCTTCAGTTCAACGATGCGCTGAGCTAGAGCTAGCTCAGAAGCAATGGCGCCAGTGAAAGCGATGCTGAGGCCAATTGGAAGTTGCAGATCATCAAAGCTGAGATTGGGGGTTTCAAACCACTCATCAATGAAGTTGTGAAGGATTGCTACGTCAAAGAGAGGCAAATCATTGAAGATTTCTGCTTCTTCTTTGCTCTTGATCAGTTGCACAACAGCGTCATCTGCAAGATCTTCATCGCTGGACAGATCAATGGCGTCGTTGCGCAGAATAGCAGCAGCAGTCAGTTCTTGGCTGGTGGGTTGCAAGGGCATCTTTACTCTCGAGGGCTTGGAGATGCGTGACAAATCTTCAGACTGCACACTGTGTTCAGGAGGTGCAGTGGCCAGAGGCTTCGCCTGTAAGACCTTTGGTGCAGGAGCAGGCTTTGAAGCTTTAGGCTTCTTCAGTTTCTTTAGCTTCGGTGGTGCAGGCGCTTCATCAGATTTAGCGTCATATGCAGGCTCATCCACGGTTGTCCCTTGAACCATGATATGAGTGATGAGACCTTCCAGGTTGTAGAAGGGCCCAACAAGATTGGGTTCAGCTTCGCGTGTGCCATCAGCACGAGGAGCAGAGGGGCCTGGATTGAAGTCTAAGCCTCGTGACTTCTTGTTCTCTTTGGCCGAGTTCCTGGCAAACTGAAGGTTGCGCTTGAACAAATTATCATCGCGGCACCACAATAATGAAGATGGGTCTGCATCCGCAGGCTGCGGTCCACGGACCATGCAAGGATAGAAGGCTTGTTCAATGTCTTCAGCTCTGGACTTGGGTTGAAGATTTCTGTATAGAATGTCTCCCCATGGTCGTTTGATGGCATTCTTCTCAGCATACTCCTGGGTCACGAACCTGTACATGAACCACTCTTCTGCCCAATATCTTCAAATCCATTGGATTCGAGTTCTTCGCTGATTTTAGTCCTCCTCTGGATCTGTCTTTTACAACTCATAGAGGTCAGGAGGCAAATCTCTTGAGGTGTTGCCACGACGCTGTCTGCCACCCTTTCTTGTAGGTTTCTCTGGTGCCATGAAGCTTAAACTGAAGGGCTTCAACACGTTTAAAGGCTTCAAAGGCTTCCGCTTTCTGGTCAAACATGAACTGGCTTCGGGAGAGTTAATGTGATGCTGTAAGAATTCTGCAAACGAATGTAGACTATGAGAACCAAGGGATTCTCCCACGGACATGTACCTGTGACAACATTAAGGTGCGAGGGAAGGGGAAGAGGTCATATGCATTCTCAGAAGATTTTGAAGATAAATCAGTTTAGAATACATTGACCTCATAGTGCGAAGACATTCACTCATAGATAGAGAGTTGGTTCCAGATTTGTACGAATACATGAATAAGTACAAGTGAGGAATCTAACTACTTTGTGAAGCATAAGTGAACATACTAGGCATATTATGAGATGGAGTATGAAATAGATCCTACTTGTGTGAACAGAAACTGCTTGTGGTAGAAAGTGATGAATCTATAGGATCAAAGGGGCCGTGAAAAGGAAGTTTTATTTACCACACGAAGAACTGCTAGACGGAGTGGGAGAGGAGGCCGAGCAGTTCGATCGTCCGTGCCCTAACTTTGCGACGGAGGACACCTACGGCAACGGCGGAGAAGACGATGTCCACGGCCGACGTGAAGACGGCGTCGGTGAGGTCGCGACAGCTAAGCGCTTCATAGCTGGCATCGTCGAGGGCTGGCGGTGGCGCTAGGGTTTGTGCGAGAGTGGAAGAAAGGATAATGACTGTGGTGAGGCATGTATTTATAGGGACAGGGACGACACAGTGTTATTACACAGGTGCCCCTAGCGATTCACATCTGAAGGACACGTGGCCATCATGCAACATATCGGAGGTTGTTCCACATTCCCACGCACGCCTGGATTGTCGGGTGGTCGTTCCCACTTCTCCGGGTTTCAGGTGAAGGAATTAGCGTTGAAAACGGACTTAATGTTTGTCTCTGTATCTTCTGCTGACTAGGACACAGAGAAGACATTCGACAGTTTCAATAGAATGCATATGATTTGGACAGATTGAGTTTGAGATAGAAAGCATAGAGAGATTAGGGTCTGATCACATTCACTTAGTTCAAAAGATTCAACAAGGAAGACGTAGCTATAAGTGAATGTTGTAGAGGACAGAACACTAGTATGTATATATCAGAAGACAATCAAGTCAACATAGTGAAGATAATCATGAAGACAAGTTGAAAATGAAGACAAACAAAATGTGAAGACATAGCACATGTAACGCCATGGGTAAAACACTTCAAACAGAAGAATTTGGTGGTGGCGTTACCCACCATATAGGAAGTATTAGACCCAGACATGGCGCACAATTATCGTGGCGCTCCGAAGTCAAATTCCACGTTAATGTATTCACACTCAGAATGTAAGTCTTCATTGATTGAAGATATACTTTACTTCGTGTGTTGCACATCTAAGTCATCAACGTGCATAAGTGTTAGGATGTGTGCCTGATCACAGGACATTTGAGGATTCCAAGATATTTAGCTCACACTGTAACTTGCAAAACCTCTTCTCATCCAAGGGCTTGGTGAAGATATCTGCCAATTGCTCTTCAGTGTTGACATGTATGATATCAATATCTTCCTTCACAACATGATCTCTGAGAAAGTGATGATGAATTTCAATGTGCTATGTCTTCGAGTGCTGAACTGGGTTGTTGGCAATCTTGATGGCGCTTTCGTTGTCGCAGTAGAGTGGTACTTGCTTCAGGTGAATGCCATAGTCTTTGAGTGTTTGCTTCATCCATAGAAGCTGAGCGCAGCAAGATCCAGCAACAATGTATTCAGATTCAGCAGTGGACAGAGATACACAGTTCTGCTTCTTTGAAGACCAACATACAAGTGATTGTCCCAGAAAATGACATGTGCCTAATGTAGACTTGCGATCCACCTTGTCACCAGCATAATCACCATCCGAGAATCCAACTAGATCAAACTCTGAGCCCTTTGGATACCATAATCCTAGTGTTGGGGTGTGAGTCAAATATCTGAGAATTCGCTTCGCAGCTAAGTGATGCGACTCCTTTGGTGCCGCTTGGAACCGGGCACACATGTAAACACTAAGCATGATATCTGTCCTAGATGCACATAAATAAAGTAAGGAACCAATCATGGAGCGGTATACCTTTTGATCGAACTCATTACCATTGTCGTCGGGACCCAGATGATGTTTGGCTGGCATTGGCATCGTGTAGCCTTTGCAATCTTGCATTCCAAATTTCTTCAGGCAATCTTTGAGGTATTTCTCTTGAGATATAAAGATGCCGTTGCGTTGCTGACATATTTGAAGACCAAGGAAGAACTTCAGCTCACCCATCATGGACATCTGATATTGCTCTTGCATCATATATCCAAACTCGTCAGTGTATTTCTGATTGGTGCAGCCGAAGATAATGTCATCCACATATATTTGTCAGTGTATGTGGTGTTCCGTCAATATGCAACTCGTTGCATATTGAGCTCCACTTAATTTGTAGTGTTGTTTGTGCACTTTGCCATGCCATGCTTCATTAAACCGGACATGCATCATACTTGGTTGTGCATCATGCCATGATTATGTGATGGTTGTTTACCATGATTGTTTGCTTCTTTCCAGTGTTGCTTCTTCGGGTTGGTTCCGATAATGTCGTGTTGTGAGGATTCGTTCGACTACGTCTGTTTGTCTTCTTCATGGACTCGTTCTTCTTCCTTGCGGGATTTCAGGCAAGATGACCATACCCTCGAAATCACTTCTATCTTTGCTTGCTAGTTGCTCGCTCTTTTGCTATGCCTTTGCTGCGATACCTACCACTTGCTTATCATGCCTCCCATATTGTTGAACCAAGCCTCTAACCCACCATGTCCTAGCAAACCGTTGTTTGGCTATGTTACCGCTTTGCTCATCCCCTCTTATAGTGTTGCTAGTTGCAGGTGAAGATTGGAGATCGTTCCTTGTTGGGACATTATTTTCTTGCTGGGATATCATTATATTATCTTGTTATCTTAATGCATCTATATACCACTACTAGGAAAAGGCCTACTAATGGCGCACCAGTTTTGCCTACTAATAGCACATCACTGGTGCCCCATTAGTATCACGCCACTTGTATTTATTACTAATGGCGCACCACTGTTGCGCCATTAGTATCTGGTATACTAATGGCGCACCACCCAGTGCACCATTAGTATATAACACCATGCGCCATTAGTATGCCTCCCAGGGGCCATATTTAACCATGTGCTTTGGCACACTAATGGCGCACTGCGGATGGATGCGCCATTAGTATACTTGGCATACTAATGGCACACTCTTTGGTGATGCGCCATTAATATACTTTGGCATACTAATGGCGCACTCTGTAGTGATGCGCCATTAGTATGAATATTAGGTTTTTTTACTTTTCTGATTTTTGCACAGGTTACCAAATATATTATTTGACAGAATATAGACAGTAGCACACAACAACAGCAGATTCATCGAATACAATAGAAGATTAGTCTCCGAATACAATTCATCATATTAGTCTCCGAATTCAAAAGACCAAACAAAGATAAAACATTACAAGTCTCGAGACCACGAGTATCAAGTTTGTCTTCACATTACAAGTCGATATCGATCATCTAAACTACCATCACATAGAAGAGAGCTGCAGTCATCACGATGAGCATCATCGCGATGAAACTGGTCTTCATCCGGTTCCTCCAACGCTCCCTCCTCTCTCCCGCTAGATAGCGGGCGTATCTAGATTCCGCATCCGCCCTAGTGGTGTACCCTTTGTAACTATTACCGCTGAAATGGTGAACCTGTCTCTGACACTCCTCCCAGTCGTCGTAGACTCCGGGAACCTTACCCTTGTACACGACATACGACGACATCTCTATGCACAAGCCAAACAACAGACAATACATACATAAGCAATATATAAGTATGCAACAAAAGGATCGGAAGAGAAAAGCAAGACATTAATAGCACGATTCATGGTCCTACTAATAAATAGCATCGATTACATCTAAGTTGAACGACTGTCCAAACCAAAGAGACATACAATTCAGTAAAGTTTAATTACAACATGAGCCAATCAATGTTTCAGAACTACACATCACTACTTTTGACTCGACTCATGGACAGGAGCATGGATGAAGCCGCCGTTTGTCGTGATGGTCACGAAATCGCGGGCGTTGTCAGCCTGCATTTGTAGCATTCCGTCTATCACAATGTTGGACGGTTGATATCTGAGGAAGAACTGCCCCGAGGTATGAAGGACATCTTGATGGATGATGTCTGCAAACTCCGACTGGATGCGAAAGAATTCTTGTCTGATGTCCGCGTCCTGGATTGCCGACAAGCTCGCGGCCCAATCTTTGAGATTATTTGGTAGCAGAAGGTGATGATGGTCCCTTACGATCGTCCCATGTGATGGAGGGCGCAGTAGGCATCCTTCTAACCACCAGGCGGCTGCTTGATGTAGCAGAACGTCGAATTGTGGGCGAACACGTGCTTGCCGTACTTACGAACTGCCCTGATGAAGGTGCCTCCAGATTTGGTGTAGCCGGGGAGAACATCATCAAGAACTTTCTTGATATTTGTGTAGTCTATCTTGGAGTTACGGTTCGGGTCGAAATATGTGGCCATGGAATATTTCGGGCTTAAGAGGATGAGTGTGCAATGTGTGTCACTGCACAGAAAACGGAATGTTAGAAAAAAAGAACGATCGAAATATAAGAAATCATATGTTACAGGGCGGTTAAGGGATGACTTACTCGGGAAAGTAAGCCACAAGGAAGTTATCCTTACCTGGGTTTGCCAGAATGACGTCTTCAAGGTGTGAACTCGCGACTTGGCGATCCCCAGCGCTGCTCAAGAGCTTGGCACGCATGTAGAAGGGGTCGACGATCACGATGTCTGGGGTATTGTCTCTAATGATCCACATCTCCATACTCAGCAAAAACAGCCAAACGAAGGTGTAGTGCAGCGGATGAAGGTTGAACATAGCAAAGATGTCATCAAACCGCAGGACGATCGTACCCCCGATGGCGCCATCCACAAAGCCCTTGCCCTCTGGCACGTTGGCCATGAAAACTTGGTACGCCACATCATTCTCTCTGAGACGCCACTTCTCCAAAGAAAGAACACTATCGTGCAGACTCCGCATAGCACCGGTTGCAGCATTGAGCATATTTGTCGGTAGCATCGCCCTACCCGCCACATGCACCCTCCTCGAGATATCCTTAGGTGAAGGTGGCCCGTCCTGAGCACGGATCATACTCGGTGCCGGCTGGCTCGCACCGGCGGCCTTTTTAGTCGGCCGTTTCCGACCCTTCTTCTTGATCTGCTGTAATGGGACCGAGTTCTGCTCACAGACCGCCTTCTTGAGCGTGTTGGGGCTGATAATATTTGGCACCTCCGCTATCTGAGGCTCGGTGAAGGCGGCAGCTGGAGGCGTCTCCTAAGAATTGAACGCCAGACGACACCTGTTGCAATTGGGTTTCTCCGCCGTACCAGCTAGATCGCGGTCGTCTTGTTTGGGTTCTTGAGAAGGAGGCCCGCAAAACTCGTCACCGTACCCATGTTCGGCAAAGTACTTATCGACATTGGTAAATGTACCATCGTCGTTGTCGTCGTCGTCCGGATCCTGTGCCATATGCATGTCCGGATCCTGTGCCATAGGGATGTCCGGCATGTCTGGTAGCGTTGCGGCGTTCTTGCCATGGCTTAGCGCCGGCACGACTGGCGGTCTTGTCTGTAGGGTGGTGTCCCCTGCCCCCAAACGAATCTGGTTCTTCGGCCAAAGCAGGGGCCAGCTTACGCAGGCGTTGAGGGTCATCTCATCTTCTTCGTCAGCCCCAGCGGGTCGAATCGGAGGTAACAGCTCGTCGCAGCCTGGCAGCACCCGAACCACTTCAACCCTATACATTGTGGGTGGCATCGGATTACCGTGGAACATGGGGTTGCCCGGTTGAAGGATTCTGCCCTTGGCGACATCGACCAACTCGCCGCCCACGAAGTGCAGGAGAGTGTAAGGAACGTCGGTGGCGCCCTGCGAAAACATGTAGGGAGTCAGGGATGCCCAGTCAAAGGCAAGGAGATGAAGTCCTCGGCCGAGAGGCTAAGTTACCGTGATGCCGCCGAGCTCGGCTAATGTCGAGGCACCGCCAACGGCGGGCGTGCAACTGACGGAGGGGCCGCTTGCTGGTGAGGCGCCGGCCGGCGTACACCCGGGTGCATTAAGCTCCAATGCCGGCGTCGGAGACACCAATACCGCCGCCGCCGGAGACACCAATGGCGCCGTCGCCGTAGAGACCAATACCGCCGCCGCCGGAGACACCAATGGCGCCACCTGCGCGTTGTGCGAGTTGCTGGCCGTGAAGCTGGGAATCGGGGGCGGCCCGTGTTGGCCACCCGCAATCCACGTCGTTATCCCATGAATCAAGGTAGGCATAATGCCGGTGAGCGTCGATCCCAATTGTTGTTGCACTTGCTCTTGGACCATCTCCGGAATCCACGCCACTTGCGCCTTGAGTGCTTCAACCTCGCGCGACTGGCTTTCCGAGCTGGTCTTTTTCTCCTTTCGCCCACCAGCGGCATAGTATGACGACCATTTTGTGGACAAGCCTTTGCCGGCCACACGACCAGCTGACGTCGGCTTATTGAGCTTATCCCTGTTTTTCATTACATTCAATGCCCTATTCAAAGGGGTGTCGAAAGGGGAGCTCTGAGACGACCCCGCGCTACTGCTTTCTTTGTCCTGCGGAAGGAACGTGAACCATTTAGAAATATTGGGGATTAATTAGAATGCAACCATATGGAGCTAATTACGCGGGGGTGTATTCCTTACCAGAACAAGCTCAAGCTCGTTGGTCTTCAGATCCGTGGTAAGCTCCTTTGTTACCAGGTCCTCCTTGTACCGGGCCCTGAGAAAGTTCCTGGTCTGCTTGTCACTGTATTTCTCGAAGCGGGGCGGTAGGCCTTGCTCGGCACGCTCCGCGTCCTCCTTGTCCCATACAGGCTCTGCCACTCTGTAACCGCCGGGACCGAGTTGGTGGACCCCTATGTTCAACTGCCGCATTTCTTTCCCCCACTGACTTGATTCAGAGGTTGCGGGGCTCTCGCACTTGATCTTGAACTCCTTGTAGTCATCTTTGCTCATCAAAGGATATTTCGCCTTGATCTTCTCATAACTATCACCTTTGTCAATCATTGCCTTCACCGTGCTTTTCCAAGTAGACAGGGTCGTGCTCATCGTTGTGAGGGCGGCACCGTTCACTTTATTACCCGAGAGGCGTGTGTTTGCTAACTCAGCGGGGAACTTGTATCGTTCGTGCAACTTCGTGAAGAGGAGGCTGCGCAAATTCCCTCGGTCCTTATGCCTTAGGTTCTCGGTGTTGATCGAGGCGGTGCTCCGGAGAATGCACCCGAGCTGAATCGAGTACCCCTTGACTACGTGTTTGGGCACCGTCGGATGCCCGTCGGAGTTCACTTCAGTAAATTCCTCCCTGACGGTGCCGAGCACCTTCGGGCGCCGGTCCTTCCGTTGCCTCTTCGGTTGGCTGCCATCTATGCGCCGCCATCATCAGTGGTGGCATCCGCAGCGCCATCATCAGTGGTGTCATCCCCGACGCCACTAGGGGTTGTGTAGTCAGGATCGGTGTCTTCCGCGGCGTCCTCATAGCGGTGAGTTTCTTCCTCCAACTCCTGGGACAGCTCCCAGAATTGCTTGCCGCCCGAACCGCCGGCCTCATCGTTGTGGGCCATGTTTCGCTCTAAATAGGAAAAAAGTTTGGTCAAAAAGTTGGTTATTGTCATGGAACAAGATCATGGTCTCATCATTTAGGGTTTGTCGACACCGAGGCATCCTAAAAGCTAAGCTTTTATCATTTAGGGTTTTTCGACGCTGAGGCACCCTAAAAGCCTAAGCGTACATCATTTAGGTTCTCATCGACATCGAGGCACCCTATAGAAGCCAAGTTAAGTTTTCATCATTTAGGGTTTATCGATGCCGAGGCACCCTAGGTTGGGCCTAATCACTTGGCACTAATCACTTGGCTCTATTGCCACCTATGTTGGGTTTATCATCTAGGGTTTATCGATGCTAAGGAAAATTCTAAGTTGGGCCGAATCACTTGGCTCTATTGCCACCTTTGGTTTAATGCAACAAGAATGGCGGGGCAGTTGATCCTACATAACTAAGTACTAAGATACCCCGGCCCATGCATTAGTCGCAAGTACCCCATATGTCCTATTTTTAGCAAAGACATGCTAAAATTCACGGAAATTTTCAGCATGACCTTTGCTGAAAATAGGAAATATGGAGTACCCGAATTTGGCAGAACGGAAGTTAATCGACATTCCGGCAAACTCAAGGGCCTCTCGGGGTACCTGCAAAATCATTATCCCCGCGTAATGAAGTCGCCAATGGGTCATTTCAGAAGATCACAAGTAGCATCGTCACAAGTACAATATCATCACAAGTACAGCAGCAGCAGCAGTGAATACAGGCATAACAACAGCAGCAGCAGTTAAGAAAAAGTTGCAGAAGCTTGTAAAACTATACTTTGAAGTTGAAGCTTTTAAGAAGAAGAAAATCCAGCCGGATAACTTTCCTCCTTTAATCACTACACTATTGACTGTTCATTCACTACACTGTTGACTATTCATTCACCAAATTTACCATACAAATAGGAGTACTGTACTAGAGTACTCTAACATCCAGATAACTCATGATGGCGCAAAAAGTTCAAATGGTGAGTATCTTAGCTTGGCATGTCTCAGACTCATTTGTGCACTGGTAACTAGTTTTTTACATCAACCAACAACAACACTGATCTGGGAGCTGCCTGCATATTTCTAAAAGAGAAGGAAAATTCTGTTTGCTCGTAAACTTGCTGGAGGCTACAAAACTAGTGTAAGTTATTGTTGTTCTACACACACTTAGTTCCAATTCATGACCATTTCAAGTTAAATGTTCTTCCTGTCTTCCAGGCCCATCTAAGCATGTCCGTCCACTCAATAACTCTGCGACTACTTCTAATGGAGGAGAGGAGGAACAGCAGAGGTGGCTACTCACATCTGCTTCTGGTGGGTGTTGAGGTAGGACTTCTCGCAGTACTCGGAGGCGTAGTAGAGCTGCGGCCGTAGGTTCTTGAGCTCCTACATCAAGACGGCCACCAGTACTAATGTGTTAACAAATTTCGGCCAGTATAAGTGTATAACCAAGACAAAGCTCCTGCTCTCTCAAACTGAATGTTACTGCTAAGCTTTGATTTCAGGTCAAGACGGTGCAGATAAAACAACTTAACCTTTTTCCTTTAATATATCACAAGTCATTGCACGTTTCACTGCTAACATGTTTAAACCAAAACATTTGCTCATCTGAAGCATTATCACAAACACCTATCATGCAAAATCCTTTCACAAGTAAACTTTAACATGCACCAAAAAAATCGTGCAGCAAGTATTCATCAGGAAATGGCCACCGTTATATTCTCACAATACCCAATCTAGCGCACGTACTCATCCAATGCAAAAATTAGGGGAAAAATGAACAGACAGAGGATGCAAGAGGAAGGAGGGAGGGGGTGAGGGAAGAGGGAGGAGGAAGAAGGGGGGACGTAGGAGTGGTGGCTACCTGCCTATGGATTGGTCGCCGGCGTAGCTCCGGGAGGAGGCATTGCTAGGCGGGAGGCGCTGCTGGTGGGAGCGGCTGCTCGACGGAGGGAGGCGCTGCTGGGCTCCTGTGCCGGCTGCGGGGCAGCGGAGGCTTCGGACGGCTGGGTGCGCCGCGGCATCGGGCTGGCAGTCGTGGCGGCAGGCCGTCAGCGGCGAGGACCGAGACGGCACGGCGGGGCGCGGGAGTTGTCGGAGCGGAAGGAGGGGGCGTGAGGGTGTGGTGAGGGGGGAGTGGATCTGGCGAGGGAGGGACGAAGGGATTGGGCGAATTAGCTAGGGGGGAGATTACTAATGGCGCACCCCCTGGCGGTGCGCCATTAGTATGTTTTTTTATAGCAATGGCGCACCCCATAGCGGTGCACCATAAGTAATTTTTTTAGATAGTAATGGCACCAGCCAGCAGTGCACCATAAGTAATTTTTTTATTATTTTTTGTTGCATCTAATAATTTTTTAGAAAATGAATATGAATATGAAACAGTAATAATTTTGTATAAAAACAATAATAATTTTTTTAAAAATATCATCAAATTTGTTATTTGAAAATATTTATGAATATAAAAAAATATCATCAAATTTGTTATTTGAAAATATCATCAAATTTGTTATTTGAAAATATAATCAAATTTGTTTTTTCTGGATTTTTAGTTGCATTCATTTGTGACGGTGGAGCGGGGGAGGGTGCGAGGGGTCCTCGGCGGCGGTGGAGCGGGGGAGGGTGTGGGGGGTCGCCGGCGGCGGTGGAGCGGGGGAGGGTGCGGGGGTGTCCTCGGCGGCGGTGGAGCGGGGGCGGGTGCGGTGGGTCGTCACGGCGGTGGAGCGGGGGAGAGGGTGCGGGCCCGGGGGTCGTTGGCGGCGGTGGAGCGGGGGGAGGGTGCGGGGGGTGCTAATGGCGCACCACCGAGACATGCGCCATTAGTAACCCAACATACTAATGGCGCACCACACAGACATGCGCCATTAGTAGTTTTGCAAAAAAGTAAAAAAATAAATTTTATACTAATGGCGCACTGTGGCACAGTGCGCCATTACTAGTTTAAACTAGTAATGGCGCACTATGCAACGGTGCGCCATTAGTAGTTTTGCAAAAAAGTAAAAAAAATGAAAAAAAAAACATTTTGTTACTAATGGCGCACTCTGCCCGGATGCGCCATTAGTATGTTTGAAAAAAATGAAAAAAAACATTTTGTTACTAGTGGCGCACCGTGTGCCTGGTGCGCCATTAGTGTCTTCCACACTAGTGGCGCACCAACAGATGGTGCGCCATTAGTATATAGTAATGGCGCACCACATGTCTGGTGCGCCGTTAGTGTCAATTCCATCTATAGCCCTTTTCCTAGTAGTGTACCTGGTAAAGGGTGGAAGGCTCGGCCTTTTGCCTAGTGTTTTGTTCCACTCTTGCCGCCCTAGTTTCCGTCATATCGGTGTTATGTTCCTGGATTTTGCGTTCCTTACGTGGTTGGGTAATAATGGGAACCCCTTGACAAATCGCATTGATTAAAACTCTTCCAGCAATGCCCAACCTTGGTTTTACCATTTGCCACCTAGCCTCTTTTTCCCTTGGGTTTCCGGAGCCCGAGGGTCATCTTATTTAAACCCCCCCGGGCCAGTGCTCCTCTGAGTGTTGGTCCACCTCGTCAGCAGCCGGTGGCCACCAGGGGCAACTCTGGGCTGGCCTACCGGAAGTTTGGACAATCTGAGTGTGCCCTGAGAACGAGATATGTGCAGCTCCTATCGGGATTTGTTGGCACATTCGGGCGGTGTTGCTGGATTTGTTTTAACTTGTCGAAGTTGTCTTGTAGAACCGGGATACCGAGTCTGATCGGAATGTCTCGGGAGAAGGTATATCCTTCGTTGACCGTGAGAGCTTGTCATGGGCTAAGTTGGGACTCCCCTGCAGGGATTTGAACTTTCGAAAGCCGTGCCCGCGGTTATGGGCAGATGGGAATTTGTTAATGTCCGGTTGTAGATAACTTGATCCTTAACTTAATTAAAATGAATCAACTGTGTGTGTTACCGTGATGGTCTCTTCTCGGCGGAGTCCGGGAAGTGAACACGGTGTTGGAGTAATGTTTGCCATAGGTTGATTCTCTAGTTATTCGTTTACGCTTTGCCTTCTCTTCTCGCTCTCTTTTGCGAACAGGTTAGCCACCATATATGCTAGTCGCTTGCTGCAGCTCCACATATTACCTTGCCTTTCCTATAAGCTTAAATAGTCTTGATCGGGAGGGTGCGAGATTGCTGTTCCCCGTGGCTCACAGATTACTTCCAAACCAGATGCAGGGCCCGATGACTCCGTTCCAGATGATGCGCTTGAGCTCAAGTGGGAGTTCGACGAAGACTCATGCTGTTACTATGTGTCTTTCCCTGATGATCAGTAGTGGTGCCCAGTTGGGGCGATCGGGACCATGTCGCATGTTGGGGTTGATCTTTTATTTTGGTACCGTAGTCGGACCATGATTGTACTGGTTGATGTAATGCTATTTATGTACTTTGTGTGACGTGGCGAGTGTAAGCCAACTATGTACCTTTCCCCTTATTATGTATTACATGGGATGTTGTGAAGATTACTTTACTTGCGACATTGCTTTCAATGCGGTTATGCCTCTAAGTCGTGCTTCGACACGTAGGAGATATAGCCGCATCGAGGGCATTACAAACATTTCACCATCCTATGTCTTCGTGAAGAGAGTGGGGTCGAGGGAACCAGGTTTGAAGCATTTGCTCTTTAGGAAGTCTTTGAGTGTGTCATACCAAGCCCCAGGGGCTTGTTTGAGGCCATACAGTGCCTTGTTGAGCCTGTACACCATATCAGGATGTTTTGGATCTTCAAAGCCAGGCGGTTGTGCAACATACACTTCTTCGTCAATCTTGCCATTGAGAAAAGCGCTCTTCACATCCATTTGATGCAGAAGAATGTTATGATGATTTGCATAGGCCAGCAGTATGCGTATGGCTTCAAGTCTAGCCACAGGAGCAAATGTCTCATCAAAGTCAATCCCTTTAACTTGAGTATATCCTTGAGCAACGAGACGAGCTTTGTTTCTGACAACTTGACCATGCTCATCTTGCTTGTTGCGATATATCCATTTGGTGCCTATTATATTGTTCTTGCAAGGATCGGGACGCTTAACCAGTTCCCATACATTATTCAGCTCAAACTGTTGAAGCTCTTCTTGCATAGCTTGAATCCATTCAGGTTCCATGAAGGCTTCATCAACTTTCTTGGGTTCAGATATTGAGACAAATGCGAAGTGCCCATAGAAATTTGCTAGCTGTGTTGCCCTTGAACGAGTGAGTGGACCTGGTGCATTGATGCTATCAATTATTCTCTCAATCTGTACTTCATTTGCAACACGAGGATATACAGGATGAAGATTTTGCTCTTGCTGAACATTGTCATCGTTAGAAGGATTGTCTTCAGGTTGATCATTGTCTTCAGGTTGATCAGGTGAGGAGATGATAAGTTCCTCTTCAGGCTGAGCTTCAGAAGGTATGATTTCTCCAGTTCCCATAAGTTTGATTGATTCACTGGATGGAACTTCATCTAGCACATTTGGCAGGTGCTCTCTTTGCGAGCCGTTAGTCTCATCGAACCGCACATCCACAGTTTCAAGCACTTTATAGTGAAAGAGGTTGAAGACTTTGTAGGAGTGCGAATCCTTTCCATATCCAAGCATAAAACCTTCATGTGCTTTTGGTGCAAATTTTGAAGTGTGATGTGGATCCTTGATCCAGCACCTGGCACCAAATACTCTGAAGTAACTGACATTTGGCTTCTTGCCAGTAAGGAGCTCATAGGATGTCTTGTTCAGAAGCTTGTGAAGATAAACACGGTTGATGATATGGCATGCAGTATCAATGGCCTCAGGCCAGAATTTTCTTGGAGTCTTGTATTCATCAAGCATCGTCCGAGCCATCTCAATAAGTGGTCTGTTCTTGCGTTCCACGACGCCATTCTGCTGTGGCGTGTACGGAGCTGAGAATTCATGTGTGATGCCCAAAGTATCAAGATATGTATCTAGGCCAGTGTTCTTGAATTCAGTGCCATTGTCACTTCTGATGTGCTTTATCTTGACACCATAGTTGTTCATTGCTCGATTGGCGAAGCGTCTGAAGACATCCTGCACTTCAGTCTTGTAGAGGATTATATGCACCCAAGTATATCTTGAATAATCATCAACAATGACAAAGCCATAGAGACAAGCAGTAGTAGTAAGAGTTGAGTAATGAGTGGGACCGAAAAGATCCATGTGGAGCAGTTCGAAGAGTTGAGTCGTTCTCATGATTGTCTTCAAGAGATGCTTGTCCCTCGTCATCTTTCCTGCTTCACAGGCACCGCATAAGTGATCCTTCTTGAACTTGACGCCCTTGATGCCTATGACATGCTTCTTTCTTGCAAGAGTGTGCAAGTTCCTCATGCCAGCATGCCCTAGCCTCCGATGCCAGAGCCAGCATTCTGAAGCTTTTGCTAGAAGACATACAACAAGCTGTGGTCCTGCTGAGAAATCTACCACGTACATATCATCTTTCCGATACCCTTCAAACACTAGAGACTTGTCAGATTCCGTTAGAACAAGGCAACGATATTTTCCAAACATCACAATCATGTTAAATCGCAAAGCATTGAGATAGACATTAAGTTGAAACCAAGGGATTCAACAAGCAAGACTTTATCCATGTGTTGATCCTTTGAGATTGCAACTCTACCTAGACCCAATACCTTACTTTTACCAGTGTCAGCAAATGTGATGTGACTTTTGTCAAATGGACGTAAGGTTGAGTCCGTAAGAAGGCTTCACTTGCCAGTCATGTGATTGGTACACCCACTATCAATAATCCATTCTGAAGCAGCTGGTGTCGTACCCTACAGTGCAGTTAGGGGATAGGCTTCACGAAGAGAATTGTGAAGCAAAAACATTTGACGAGCCAGTGGATTATGAAAGCTTAGATCGAGATTAGGACTGATAGGGGAAGTAGCAAGCGACTCAGGAACAAAGTACATAATAAGACCATTTGGGCATTTGATCTTGCGCCCTACAAGATGTTTATGGTCCCCAGCAATAGCTTCAGACAATTTTGGTTTTCGGCTGGAGACCTTTCCCTGCAAAAGAGAGTTAAGCTTTCTTAGCCACCCACATCTTCAAGGGTGGCTTCGAAGCAATGAGTCTAAGTGCAGCATCTGAGAACTTTGGCTTTGGAGCCCTAGCAAAAAGTCTTGCAGGTGGACAATAGTACTCATAAGAATAAGCAGAATAGTTCTTGGTCGTATGAACATGGCGGTTTGATGAAACGCGCTCATATTCACAGGCCTGAGTATGGCTTTCCTGCAAAACATTTGCGTTAGTGCGACTTAGGTGAGTCCTCTGTCTATATGAAGCCTTTGGACCGTATGAAGCCTGTGGTCTGGGGTTTGTCTTCTTCACCTGTGGTGTCATGATGACATTCACAGGAAGATTCTCCAAACACCTTTTCGACACCCAGACCTTCTTCATAGGCGGTCCATTCCTGCAGTTAGTACCAATATACCTGGCAAACACTTCACCCTTCTGATTCATAAACAGTTTATAGTTTGCATCAAAGGATTCATCAATAACAATGGAATTAGCACAAGTGAAGCCAGATAGGGTGGATGGATCCACTAAAGGTCCCTTTGTAGCAACCCATGTGGTTTTGGGGTACTGCTCAGGTTTCCAGTAAGAGCCATCAGCATTCATTTTCCTTTCGAACCCAATACCCTCTTTCCTAGCGTTTCGATTCAGGATCTGCCTTTTGAGGACATCACATAGTGTCTGATGCCCTTTGAGGCTTTTGAACATCCCTATTTCAAGCAATGTCTTCAACCTAGCATTCTCATCAGCAATAGCAGTGGCATCCTCAATAGAGGGGTTAGTTGGCACATCAGCAGTTGAAGATATTGCAATAGTAGCCGCAATAGAACAACCAGCAACAGAAGTAGCGTTGTCATGCTCAATACATTTAATACATGGTGGTTCAAATCCTTCCTGAGCTGAACTGATCCGTTTGGCACGAAGTGACTCGTTTTCCTTTTGAAGATCTTCATGAGCCGCTCTCAATTTCTCAAGATCTTGCTTCCTTTGAAGATAATCATAGGAAAGCTTTTTCTGAGTTGTTGAGAGCGTTTCATGACGACTTTCAAGTTCCTCATACTTAACGTGAAGATTTTTTATGTCTTCAATTAAGGACTGAGATCGAGTCATTTCAGCGTCTAACAGGTCATCGCTTTTGTCTAACAGTTTTTGAATATGTTCCATAGCTTTCTGTTGTTCAGTTGCAATTTTAGCAAGTGTTTTGTAGCTGGGTTTGGAACAACAATCAGAGTCATCTTCACTGGAAGTTTGATAGTGAGTAGTGCGTGTGTTTACCTTGGCACCGCGTGCCATGAAGCAGTAGGTAGGAGCGGAATAGTCCTTGTCATTTGCATCGGTGTCGGTGACGGAGTCATTGTCTTCAGTGTTGAAGATGGACTTGGCAACGTATGTTGTAGCCAGACTCGCAACGCCAGAATCGGACTCCTCCTAAGACTCCACCTCCGCCTCCTCAGAAGAGGACTCCTCCTCTGAATCCATTTCCTTGCCAACAAACGCACATGCCTTGCCAGATTAGCTCTTCTTGTGTGATGAAGACTTTGAGGAGGACTTGGAAGAAGACTTTGAGTATTTCTTCTTCTTCTTGTCGTCAGAATCATACTCCTTGCTCTTGTTTTTCTTCTTGTTCTCATTGCCCCATTGCGGACACTCAGAGATGTAGTGGCCAGGTTTCTTGCACTTGTGGCATGTTCTCTTCTTGTAGTCATGAGCAGAAGCTTCATCATTCCTTGAGCTTGATCGTGAGGACTTTCTGAAGCCTTTATTCTTGGTGAATTTTTGGAACTTCTTCACAAGCATAGCAAGCTCCTTTCCAATGTCTTCAGGATCATCAGAACTGCTGTCAGACTCTTCTTCAGATGAGGAGACAGCTTTTGCATTCAACGCACGAGTGCGCCCATAGTTGGGACCGTAGATGTCTCTTTTCTCAGAAAGCTGAAACTCGTGTGTGTTGAGCCTCTCAAGTATGTCAGACGGATTGAGTGTTTTGAAGTCAGGACGTTCTTGAATCATCAGGGCTAGGGTGTCAAACGAGCTGTCAAGTGATCTTAGGAGTGTCTTGACAACTTCATACTTGGTGATCTCAGTGGCGCCGAGGGCTTGAAGCTCATTTGTGATTTCAGTGAGTCGATCAAACGTGAGCTGAACATTCTCATTTTCATTTCTCTTGAAGCGGTTGAAGAGGTTGTGAAGGACAGTGATTCTCTGATCTCTCTGGGTTGAGACGCCTTCGTTGACCTTGGGAGCCAGTCCCAGACTAGCTTAGATGTTTCCAAAGCACTCACACGGCCATACTGTCCTTTGGTCTGATGACCACAGATGATGTTCTTGGCAGTGGAGTCCAGTTGAACAAACTTCTTGACATCAGCAGCGGTGACACCTTCACCAGCCTTGGGAACGCCATTCTTGACGACATACCATAGGTCGACATCAATAGCTTCAACATGCATCCGCATCTTATTCTTCCAGTAGGGATATTCAGTTCCATTGAAGACTGGGCACGCAGCGGAGACTTTGACTATCCCTGCAGTCGACATAGCTAAAACTCCAGGTGGTTAAACCGAATCACACAGAACAAGGGAGTACCTCGCTCTGATACTAATTGAAAGTGCTAGTGATCGACTAGAGGGGGGGGGGGTGAATAGGCGATTTTTATGAAACTCTTCAAAACATGGAAGTTTCGAAGACAAACGATAGAAATAAATGTATTACCATGCAGCGGAAGGTAGACTACACTAGGCAAACCATAGTCAAGTATTCAATGGAGTGAAAGCACAATGACTAATAGCAGCTAGGCTGTAAAGATCAGGTAGGAAGATATTGTGAAGCCAATCAGAACAAGCAGTCACTCAGTGAAGACAAAAGATAAAGCAATCATACAATGACTTCACAAGGACCAACAGTAAGTAAAGGGAAGGGAATGATGAAACCAGTGACTCGTTGAAGACAATGATTTGTTGGACTAGTTCCAGTTGCTGTGACAACTGTACGTCTGGTTAGGGAGGCTGAGATTCAACTCAGAAGACCTCGTCTTCACCTTATTCCCCTTGAGCTAAGGACACCCAGTCCTCGCCCAATCAATCTGGTAAGTCTTCAAGGTAGACGTCCAAACCTTCACAGACTTCGTTCACCGGCGATCCACAATGACTCTTGGATGCTCAGAACGCGACGCCTAACCGGCTGGAGGATTCATAGTCCTCAAGTGTAATAAGTCTTTAGATCACACAGACAGGAAGACTTAAGTGATGCCTAAGACTCTTTGGCTCTGGGTGTTTAGAGCTTTATCCTCGCAAGGAATTCTCTCTCAAAGGCTTCGAGGTGGGTTTCTCTCAAACGACAAAAGCCGTGCAATAACTCTGAGCAGCCAACCGGTTATGGTTGTAGGGGGTGGGCTATTTATAGCCACTAGGAAACCCGACCTGATTTTTCTGAAATGACCCTTGGTCACTAAGGAACTGACACGTGTTCCAACGGTCAGATTTCAAACACACACGGCAACTTTACTTGAGCTACAAGCAAAGCTGACTTATCCAACTCTGGACAAGATTTGCTCTCATAGTCTTCACTCGAAGACATAGGATTTTGGTTAAGCATCACTTCAGTCATTCTGACTGGTTCACTTGGACCCCACTTAACAGTACGGTGGTTCCTATGACTCAACAAAGAAGAAAAAGAACGACGAAAGAACTAAGTCTTCACGCTCCGTAGTCTTCATGCGATGTCTTCTCTTGTCATAGTCTTCAATGTAAATGTCTTCACATACCACCTTTGACTTCAGTGTCTTCTTACATTTTTAGGGGTAATCTCTGGTAGGAAAACCGAATCAATGAGGGACTTCTACCTGTGTTATCCTGCAATTCTCACAAACACATTAGTCCCTCAACTAGGTTTGTCGTCAATACTCCAAAACCAACTAGGGTTGGCACTAGATGCACTTACAATCTCACCCTGGACTGCATCGCTAACGATGATAGAAGGAGCCATCAAGCCTAACGGCGACGACACAGAGGAACTCTCAATGAATTGTTAGTGTCAAAACCGGTGGATCTCGGGTAGGGGGTCCCGAACTGTGCATCTAGGCGGATGATAATAGGAGGCAGGGGACACGAAGTTTTACCCAGGTTCGGGCCCTCTTGATGGAGGTAAAACCCTACGTCTTGCTCGATTAATATTGATGATATGGGTAGTACAAGAGTAGATCTACCACGAGATCAGAGAGGCTAAACCCTAGAAGCTAGCCTATGGTATGATTGTATGTTCTTGTTGTGTCCTACGGACTAAAACCCTCCGGTTTATATAGACACCAGAGAGGGTTAGGGTTACACAAGGTCGGTTACAAAGGAGGAGATATCCATATCCATACTGCCTAGCTTGCCTTCCATGCCAAGGAGAGTCCCATCCGGACACAAGACGAAGTCTTCAATCTTGTATCTTCATAGTCTAATAGTCCGGCCAAAGGATATAGTCCGGCTGTCCGGAGACCCCCTAATCCAGGACTCCCTCACCCACACAAGTTCACCAAACACAAGAACACCTCAACCTCAGGAGGTTGTTCTTCCGCTTGTACTGTTCATCATCAGCCCAAGAGGAAATCCACCACCACCACACTGGAGTATGGTATTACACCACAACGGTGGCCCGAACCAGTATAAATCTTGTGTCTTTTTGTGTTGTGAGTTCGTCGAGTTCGTCCGCAAGATCTTAGAGAACTAGGGTGTGGATCGATAGGGAGAAAACCTTCATGCGCACCCCAGTGTTCGAGCCTCAAGGGTTTGCCGAAACCCATGATCTGACAGTATGCTTGAAGTATTATTGTTTTATGTCCATATTAAACATTTTTTTGAATCTTATGGATCTTAATAGTCTTGCCACAATAAAGAAATTACATGGATAAATATGTTAGGTAGCACTAGGAAAATTGCCCGTGCGTTGCAACGGGGATACATTAGTGAAACACTACCATCTGTCCATCTCAATGGAAGCATACAAATAAGTAAAAATGAAGGATTATGTATGATTTTACCTCTTTCACACGTCCTAGCTGAAGCCCTTCTTGCACTACATTGCATAGACCAAGCATGCATCATTGCCCCTGCCAGGGATGGACAATAACTTCTCCATGAACCTCGGCCGTGTAATATCACCGGCAAGGTGTCATAGCCTCGGTGAGAATTGGTATACATAAAGCCAATCATGATCTAGAGAGTCCAGGAGGGACCTACAACATCGCCCCCAGCCTCCCAATCTTCCTTTACACAATGATTTGGCCTAAGGGGACACTCGAGCATGCAACAATGCTAGGGGGCGTCCCAATTAGGCTTAGGGGAGACATGAGCACATTACGGTGCAAGGTGGGTTTCCTTGGTGAGGCCCAACTACCTAAGAATCCGGGCTAGGGCGTCCTCCCTCCGACAACGGTCCACCATTCAGTTATAGCACAACACATATGCTTCAATATGGAGTGTTGCAATGAATCATGTTTGTACTGGCAATACTTTAATGTCGAATAGTGACATGCGATATAATATTCCGCAGCATACGATGACAACTAAACACCCGTCCAACACCATGTGGAGTAGTCACCTGGAGGTGCTACACTGCTCACAGGCAATGAGTCATGGTCTTGGTCTATATTGCCGTGATCGAGAGGACTTGGGCTGACGTTGTTGAAACCATGCACAAGATTATGAAAAACAGATAAAAAGATGCATGCATGTTTAGTTGTACACACGTTGTGTAGATCAGAAAGTGCTTAAGCATGCACCCAAAAGTTGAATATGTGGTTCATGCGAACTTGGAAAGTTGCCTTGTATATAAAAAACCAAAATTTGCACCATATAACATGCCATAACTGTGTTTATACGACCAACCAAACTTCTACAAGCCGCCACCACCCAGCAAGACACAAGACGACATTGTTTCCACAAAGGGGGCATGTGCTGATGCACGACGATGTGGCTGCACGCTTGCTGCAAGGCTAGACGGCACTTAGCAATCCCTGTTGCAAGCCTACATGTTTGCTTATTCTAGCAAGACGGCGGGCGGGCGGGCAGGTTGCCGCAGGGTGTGATGCCGGCAAATGTAAGCCGATGCGTTCTGTAGGGGAATCAGGAAGAGTCGTGCAGCCCGTGTAGGACCGTTGAGGCCATCAAACAATTAAATTGGCTTCGCGTTTGTGGTCTACCTTGTTGTGGAGAAGAGAAGCCCCAGCTGGTTTATATTGGATTGTTAGGTGGTAATCAATCGCATAATCAACAAGCAAACTAAATGACGATGCAAACGAAAGCGGACACGATATGTGTAACCTGTGTTTGAATCTATAACAGTTTAATTGAGGATCTTTATTCGTTTTTAAATCTCCACTGTTAATCTTTATGTCAACACAAATCAATGGATATAAATGCATGACGTATGGAGAACTATGAAAGCTTCCGTCCTTTATTATTACTAGGAAACATGCCTGTGCATTGCAACGGGAGTACAAAGATAACACACCATCCATCGGAGACACACCTTATGCGTTGATGACAAGCGCTAGCTGGTCGAGCAAAGTGTGCTTCTGCCCGGCGCTGCCCATGAGAGTTTTGCGTCATTATGGGAACTAATTTGTTGACACGGCTACCAGTGTGGACATGAGGCTACATGATGAACCACATACATGTTGTAGATGGGCTCAATAGGATGATGACCCAATTCTTGCTTATCTAAACCTGCACGACCTCCTCTAGCGCCAGACTCGGTGATGGCTACGAGGATGGGGATGCGGTAAAGGATGGTGACACAGCATTTGACAGCTGCTATACCCTTTCCAACCATCTATCTCTTTCACTCTCTCATCTTAGTTGCCCTCATACATGTTGTTGAAAGTGCGTTATATCGACTAGAGGGGGGTGAATAGGCGATTTTTATGAAGTCTTCAAAACTTGGGAGTTATGAAGACAAACAGTGAAGATTATGCCTATTACTATGCAGCAGAAGTTAGATTACACTAGGCCAGCATGGTCATGTATTCAATAGAGTGAAAGCACAGTGACAAACAGCTTCAGTGTAATAAGGATCAAGTAGGAAGAAGTTATGAAGCCAAACAGATCATGCATTCATGTTTTGAATACAAATGATAAAGCAAGCACGCAATGACTTCACAATGAGTAACAGCAAGAGAAGGAAGTGAAGATGAAACCAGTGACTCGTTGAAGACAATGATATGTTGGACCAGTTCCAGTTGCTGTGACAACTGTACGTCTGGTTGGAGCGGCTAGGTATTTAAACCATAGGACACACAGTCCCGGACACCCAGTCCTGAACACACAGTTCAGGACACCAAGTCCTCACCGTGATCTCCTTGAGCTAAGGTCACTTAGTCCTCGCCCAATCACTCTCTGGTAAGTCTTCAAGGTAGACTCCCAAACCTTCACAGACTTCGTTCACTGGCAATCCACAATGTCTCTTGGATGCTCTGAACGCGACGCCTAACCGTCTGGAGGATTCACAGTCCTCAAGTGTAATAAGTCTTCAGATCACACTGACAAGAAGACTTAAGTGATGCCCAATTTACTCTGGCTCTGGGTGGTTAGGGCTTTTCTCCTCACTAGGAATTTTCTCTCAAAGGCTTCGAGGTGGGTTGCTCTCAAAACGACAAAAGCCGTGCACTGAAATCTGAGCAGCCAACCGTTTATGGTTGTGGGGGTGGGCTATTTATAGCCACTTGGCAACCCGACCTGATTTGTCCGAAATGACCCTGGGTCACTAAGGAACTGACACGTGTCTCAACGGTCAGATTTCGAACTCTCATGGCAACTTTACTTGGGCTACAAGCAAAGCTGACTTGTCCGGCTCTGGACAAGATTTGCTCTCGTTGTCTTCACTCGAAGACATAGGTTTTTGATTTAGGCATCACTTAAGTCATTCTGACTTGTTCTCCTGGACCCCACTTAATAGTACGGTGGTTCCTATGACTCAACAAAAATAAAAAGAACTACGAAAGATCTAAGTCTTCGAGTTCCATAGGCTTCATAACGTGTCTTCTGTTGTGATAGTCTTCAATGTGAATATCTTCATATACCACCTTTGACTTCAATGTCTTCATTCATTTTTAGGGGTCATCTCTGGTAGTAAACCGAATCAATGAGGGACTTCTACCTATGTTTTCCTGCAATTCTCACAAACACATTAGTCCCTCAACTAGGTTTGTCGTCAATACTCCAAAACCAACTAGGGGTGGCACTAGATGCACTTACAATCTCCCCTTTTTTGGTGATTGATGACAAACTAGTTGAAGTTTTCAACGGGGAATATAAAGTGTGAAGTCTGTAAAGGAATTGTCATCATAAGTTGCAAGTGCTCCCCCTGAAGATATGCATATAAGTTAATTTGCTTTTGGAATGCAAATGCACATGGCAGGTTGTACTTGTGGAGATCAGCTTCAGCTTATGATGACAATCTACTATGCATGTGAAAGTATATGAAGATAATAACATGCATAATGGAAAATGGACGTCTGCAGAATGAGATGAGTGCGGAATTTATCGTCGCACATGCGGAATTTATCTTCGCAAAAGGAGTGGTAAAACAAGTAGCAGACGACCATCGAGTTTTAGTGTTTACAACTCAAAAGAACCAAATGAAGCAAAACAAGAGTTGCAAACACGAAGCAAGTATAACAAAACAAGGCACCCGCCCATATTGACCCGCTTGAAGACTATAAACATCATATGCTTCTCCCCCTTTTGTCAGGAATGACCAAAAAGGTTTGAAGACATAGAGTTTTCTACGCGTTCCCAGGTGCAGCAGGGTCGGTGGAGTTGTTTGGCGGTGCTGAGCTTTGAGGTGCTGAAGCGGGTGGTGGTGAAGTAGCATCATCATCTTCATCAATGATCCTCGCAGTGACGGTGGCAGCAGATGAGGAATACTCAGAGTCTTCAAGTGACGGTGTGTTGCGCATCACAGCCCTCCTAGGAGGTGTGGTGTCAAATTTGAAGCGCTCTGTGAAGCCATCCTCTACAAGTTCAGCTTCAGTGCAGATCATTGAGAGCCCTTTCCACGTACGACGGCAAGTCTCATGCGTAACGAAGGCATTCTTGGTGGCCAGGTTTCGAAGACGATTGACATCCACCAAGAGGCTCTTCATCTGACATTTCAGCCAGTCATGATGCCTATCTTGCTTTTGGTGAAGGGCCACAAGAAGCTCTCGGTCAGTGAGGACACGAGCACGCTTCTTGGGTCTTGGAGCGTTTGTGCTATCTGTGGCTTCAGTTGATGCTGGTGCACGTGTAGTGCCAGCCATAGGATAGACCCTGGATATGGCTTCAACACCTTCAACATTCTGCGTGAAGCTCTGGTGTTCGGCATTCTGAAGACTTATTGGTTGCTTGGTAGGCTCAGGGTATATTGCTTCAACAGAGATATCCACATCTGGCAGGAAGATGCGATGGTTTCGGGCTGAGGGCTGATACGAAATTGTAGAGTGCAGTTTGATCAGCCTCATCACCCAAGGGGCATAGATTTTTAGACCAAATAAGTCTGAGCCTGACGCAGCAAGTTGTCGTATGAAAAGATCCTGTGCATTGAAGCATTTGCCATGCATGATATAGAATATGAGAGTCTTCATTGCACCCTCAATCTTGGCATGTGGAGAGTGTCCCTTAATGGGCCAGAGAGTCCGCCGGATAATATGATATATGGTCCTAGGCAGGTACTCTAGGTCTTCAACGAAGAACTCAGTTGGATAGGGTGCATCTTGAGGCAATGGCTTCATCATTGAGAGCATCTGACTCATATTTGGTTCAGGTCTCTGAAATATGCTCTCAATAGCTTCAGAATGAAGTTGACACCCTTCCTCGAAGAATTCGCCTGGAGTGGGCAGGCCAGTGAGCTCAATGATATTCAATGCATTGGCTTCATGATGGACATTTCCGGTCATCCACTCCAGGATCCAAGTCTTAGGATCTCTGTTGTAGCCTTTGATGTGGAGAGTGGCATAAAACTGAAGCAGAAGCTCTTCGTTCCAGTGCTCTTCATCAATCACGAACGGCAGCAGACCCACTTGTTTGAAGCAGTCCAAAGCTTCCTCAAGACATGGCAGAACAGCAAGAGCTTCAACCTCAAGGCGCTTGTGTGGGAAGATGCGACCTTGGTTGTATAAGATGCAAGAATAATAGCTGCGCTGTGAATAGCTCCAGAACCTGTCTGATACAATCCTTTCCCTTGAATAGGGGTTCTTGGAGCTATCGAAAAATGTGTTGTCTGCCTTGAAGCTGTTTACATCAAAGGAGCCAGGTGCTGATGCAGGACCTGGGAACCTTGGAAGCCTTGGGACTGGCTTCTGGACATGAGGCCTGTGCTCTATGTGATAGTCAAATTGTGGACCTGCAGCAGACTTAGGAACTGAAGTGTCTGGCTCAGTGGCTTCGCTGTCCGCTGAAGCATTTGGTGGGGCGGGCTCCACACTGGCTTCAGTGTTAGTAGTTTGAGGGACATCTTCAGGCATGTTCTCTTGGGGAACTGCATCTTGATGGAGCGAGGGAGTGAGTTCTGGAGGTGCTTCTTCATTGTCTTCGGCTGATGCAGCCGGAATTTCTGTAGACTGGACTTGAGGCCGTGGACCTTTGCGAAGCCTACGGAATGCAGACGACGCTTGTGGTGTTGGAGTGGGCTGGGCCTGAATGTCTTCTTCCTCCTGAGGGCGATCCGCCCATGACTCATCTTGTGCCATTGGCGTCAGAGGACGACCAATGCTGATGGGTTCACTTGTTTCAAGCCGAGGAAGGGCTGCATCACCTTGCACATTGTCCTGATGACCAATGTCTTCAGCAGCTAGTGGGTCGGCTACTGGAATATCTTCAGCGTCAGGTGCCTCTGTGGGAGCAGGCTCATGGACTGTTAGTCTTCTTTCTGCATTGGGGTGAATGACAGAAAGGGGTTCAACCATCAAGGGCTCTGTGGGAGCAGCCCTAGATTTCTTAGTCTTGCTCTTCCTTTTTCTGGCTTCAGCTTCTGCAGCTCTTGTCTTCTTTAGCTCTGAAGCTGTTGACCGGCTCTTTGGCTTCGAGCCAGTCGTGGCGGTTGGGAAGACAATGGAAGTGGCTGCTTGTCTTGATGCCTCTGGTTCACTCTCAGCAGGCTGCTTCTTCTTCTTTGCGGCCATCCTGGGGTCGATGCCTGGACGCCCAAGTGCCTTGCGCTTTTCAGCCTCGTTGTAGGCTTGAACACATTTGTCAGCCAATGACTTCATCCTTTCACGCGAGCCTTGAGCTTCAGCATGCTTCTTCAGAAAGTTTTCTTTGAGATCATGCGGCATGATTTTGAAGCTTCTCACTTCTTGCACGCTGAGACTGGCCATGTGCTTCTTGAACTGAGCTTTTTCGTGATCAATTTTCTGCTTCAGCTCAACAATGCGCTGAGCAATGGCCAGTTCTGAAGCAATTGCGCCTTGGAAGGCGACGCTGAGTCCAACAGGCAACTGCAGGTCATTGAAGCTTATATCTGGTGTGTCAAACCATTCATCGATGAAGCTGTGGATGATGGCGACATCAAAGAGAGGCAGATTGTTGAAGATTTCCGCTTCCTCCTTGCTTTTGATGAGCTGTTCTAGTGCGTCATCGCCCAGATCTTCATCGCTTGATAGATCAATGGCTTCACTGCGCAGAATGGCAGCAGCAGTGAGCTCTTTGCCTGTGTGTTGCTGGGGCTCCTTATCCTTCAGGGGCTTGGAGATGCGGGATACATCTTCAGACTGCACACTGACTTCAGGAGGTGCAGTTTTTAATGGCTTCGCCCTTGAGATTTTTGAGGCAGGGGCCGGCTTCGAAGCTTTTGGTTTCTTTGTCTGCTTTGGCTTTGGCACAGTAGGAGCTTCATCAGACTCAGAATCAGCTGGAGGGTCATTCACAGCAGTCCCTTGGACTAAGATGTGGGTGATCAGGCCCTCAAGATTGGCAAACGGACCGATGATATTGGGTTCCGCGTCGCGTGTGCCATCTGCCCTTGGTGAGGAGGGACCAGGATTGAAGTCAAGCCCAAATTTCTTCTTGTTTAGCTTCGCAGACTGTTGAGCAAACTGAAGGTTGCGTTTGAAGAGATTGTTGTCACGACACCAGAGAAGTGACGACGGATGTGCATCATCAGGCTGTGGTCCTCGAACCATGCATGGGTAGAAGCCTTGAGCAATGGCTTCATCTCTGGTTCTGGGTACTAGGTTCTTGTATAAGATATCCCCCCATGGACTCTTGATTGCATTCTTTTCAGCATACTCCTGGGTGACGAAGCGGTATTTGAACCACTGTTCTGCCCAATAGCGTCGAATCCATTGGATTCGGGTTTTGCGCTGCCCATAGCTCTCTTCTGGATCTGTTTTGTACATTTCTGCCAAGTCTTCAGGCAGATCCTTGGAAGTTCCCTCACGTCTCTGTCTGCCCCCCTTTCTTGCTGCTGCAACTGAAGCCATAAACTTTAACTTGAAAGGCTTCAAAACTTTCAAAGGCTTCAAAGGCTTTCTTTTTCTGGACAAACAGGAACTGGCTTCAGGAGAGTTTATGTGATGCTGTAGGAATTCTGCAAATGAATGCAGACTATGAGAACCAAAGGATTCTCCCACAGACATGTACCTGTGACAGCATTAAGGTGCGAGGGAAGGGGAAGAGGTCATATGCATTCTCAGAAGGTTTTGAAGATTAATCAGTTTAGAAGACATTGACCTCATTGTGCGAAGACATTCACTTATAGATAAGAAGTTGGTTCCAGATTTGTACGAACCCATAGATCAGTACAAGTGAGGAATCTAACTACTTTATGAAGCAGAAGTGAATATACTAGGCATGTGATGAGATGCAGCGAGAGATCTAACTGGTGTGAAGAGAAACTTCTTATGGTTGAAAGTGACAGAACCAAGAGATCAAAAGAGGCTGTAAAAAGAAGTTTTATTTACCACACTGGAACTGGTAGACGGAAGGAAGTTGATGCCGAGCAGTTCAGTCCTCCGTGCCCTAACTTGGCGACAGAAAACACCTACGGCGACGGCGGAGAGGACGATGTCCGCGGTCGGCGTGAGGACGGCGTTGGAGAGGTTGCGGCAGCGAAGCGCGTCGTCTCCGGCGTCGTTGAGTGCTAGCGGTGGCGCTAGGGTTCGTGTGAGGATGGAAGAAGGAGATAATGACTGCGGTAAGTGTGAATTTATAGACTCGGAGGCGGCACTGTGCTATTACGCAGGTGCCCCTGGCGGTTCGCATTTGAGGCACGCGTGGCCAGTTAGCGGAAGTTTGGGGTTTGTTCCACGTCCCACGCACGCCTAAATTGTCGGGCGGTCGTTCCTGCTTCTCCGGATCTAATGTGGAGGAATGAGCATTAAAAACGAACTTTTATGGTTGTCTCTATGTCTTCAGCTGACAAGGACACAGTGAAGACATTCGACAGTTTCAACAGAATTCATATGACTTGGAGAGATAGAGTTTGAGATAGAAAGCATAGAGAGGTTAGGGTCCGATCACATTCACTTAGTTCAAAAGATTCAACCAAGAAGACATAGCTATAAGTGAATGCTGTAGAGGACAGAACACTTAGAGCATATATATATATATATAATCATCGTAGTGAAGATAATCATGAAGACATGTTAAGTTCAAAGCCAAGCCAATGTGAAGATATTGCAAGGTAACGCCATGAGTTAAACACTTCAAAATGGAACGTTTGGTGGTGGCGTTACCCACCGTATAGAAAGTATTAGACCCAGACACGGCGCACAATTATTGTGGCGCTCCGAAGTCAAATTCCACATTAATGTATTCACACTTAGAATGTATGTCTTCATTGATTGAAGATATACTTTACTTAGTGCGTTGCACATCTAAGTCATCAATATGCATAAGTGTTAGGATGTGTGCCTGATCACAGGACATTTGAGGATTCCAAGATATTTAGCTCACACCGTAACTTGCAAAACCTCTTCTCATCCAAGGGCTTGGTGAAGATATCTGCCAATTGCTCTTCAGTGTTGACGTGTATGATATCAATGTCTTCCTTCACAACATGATCTCTGAGAAAGTGATGGCGAATTTCAATGTGCTTTGTCTTCGAGTGCTGAACTGGGTTGTTGGCAATCTTGATGGCGCTTTCGTTGTCGCAGTAAAGTGGCACTTGCTTCAGATGAATGCCATAGTCCTTGAGTGTTTGCTTCATCCATAGAAGCTGAGCGCAGCAAGATCCAGCAGCAATGTATTCAGATTCAGCAGTGGAGAGAGATACACAGTTCTGCTTCTTTGAAGACCAACATAGAAGTGATCGTCCCAGAAAGTGACATGTTCCTGATGTAGACTTGCGATCAACTTTGTCACCAGCATAATCAGCATCCGAAAATCCAACCAAATCAAACTCTGAGCCCTTTGGATACCATAATCCTAGAGTTGGGGTGTGAGCCAAATATCAAAGAATTCGCTTCACAGCTAAGTGATGCGACTCCTTTGGTGCCGCTTGAAATCGAGCACACATGCAAACACTAAACATGATATTTGGCCTAGATGCACATAAATAAAGCAAAGACCCAATCCTGGAGCGGTATACCTTTTGATCGAACTCTTTACCATTGTCGTCAGGAAATGTGATGTGGCTCTTGTCGGATGGACGTAATGTTGAGTCCATAAGAAGGCTTCTTCTGCCAGTCATGAGATTTGTACACCCACTATCAATAATCCATTCTGAAGATTTTGAAGTCGCTGGTGTCGTACCCTACAGTACAGTTAGGGGGATAGGCTTCACGAAGAGAATTGTGAAGCATAAACATTTGACGAACCAGTGGGTTATGAAAACTTAAATCCAGATTAGGACTAATAGGGAGAGTAGCATGCGATTCAGGAAAGAAGTACATATTGATCCCATTTGGGCATTTTATCTTGCGCCCTACAAGATTTTTAAGGTCCCCAGCAATACCATCAGAAGATTTTGTTTTTCTGCTGGAGACCTTTCCCTGCAAAAGAGAGTTAAGCTTTGTTAACCACCCACATCTTCAAGGGTGGCTTAGAAGCAATAAGTCTAAGTGCAGCATCTGAGAATTTTGGCTTTGAAGCCTTAGCAAACAGTCTAGCAGGTGGACAATAATACTCATAGGAATAAGCAGAATAATTTTTGGTCACATGAACACGGTTCGATGAACCGCTCTCATACTCATGTGCCTGAGTATGGTTTCCCTGCAAAACATTTGTGTTAGTGTGACTCAGGTGAGTCCTCTGTTTGAATGAAGCCATTGGACCGTATGAAGCCTTTGGTCTGAGATTTGTCTTCTTCAAGTGAGGTGTCATGAAGACATTCACAGGAAGATTTTCCAGACACTTTTTGGAAACCCAGATCTTCTTCATAGGCGGTCCATTCCTGCAGTTAGTACCAATGTACCTGGCAAACACTTCACCATTCTGATTATTAAACAGTTTATAGTTTGCATCAAAGGATTCATCAATGATAATGGGGTTAGCACAAGTGAAGCCAGATAAGTTGGATGGATCTGCTGAAAGTTCCTTTGCAGCAACCCATGTGGTTTTGGGGTACTGCTCAGGTTTCCAGTAAGAGCCATCTGCATTGATTTTCCTCACAAATCCAACACCCTCTTTCCTAGGGTTTCGATTCAGGATCTGCTTCTTGAAGACATCACATAGTGTCTGATGTCCTTTAAGACTTTTGTACATCCCTGTTTCAAGCAATGTCTTCAACATAACATTCTCATCAGCAATAGCAGTGGTATCCTCAGCAGAGGGGTTAGTTACCACGTCAACAGTTGAAGATATTGCAACAGCAGTAGAAGTGGAACATTCAGCAACAGAATTAGCATTATCACGCTCAATGCATTTAAGACATGGTGGTTCAAATCCTTCCTGAGCGGGACTGATCTGTTCAGAGCGAAGTGACTCGTTTTCCTTTTGAAGATCTTCATGAGCCACCCTCAATTTCTCAAGTTCTTGCTTCCTTTGAAGATAATCATAGGAAAGCTTTTCATGAATTGTTGAGAGAGTATCATGACGATCTTCAAGTTCCTGATACTTAACGTGAAGTTTTTTTATGTCTTCAATTAAGGATTCAGATCGAGTCATTTCAGCACCCAACAGATCATCGCTTCTGTCTAACAGTTTTTGAATATGTTCCATAGCTTTCTGTTGTTCAGTTGCAATTTTAGCAAGTGTTTTGTAGCTAGGTTTTGAATCACATTCAGAGTCATCGTCACTAGATGTTTCATAGCGAGTAGTGCGTGTGTTTACCTTGGCACCGCGTGCCATGAAGCAGTAGGTAGGAGTGGAGTCGTTCTTGTCATTTGCGTTGGTGTCGGTGATGCAGTCATTGTCTTCAGTGTTGAAGATGGACTTGGCGACGTATGCTGTAGCCAGACTCGCAATGCCAGAATCAGACTCCTCCTCAGACTCCACCTCTTCCTCCTCAGATGCGGACTCCTCCTCTGAATCCATCTCCTTTCCAACAAACGCACGTGCCTTGCCAGATGAGCTCTTCTTGTGTGATGAAGACTTTGATGAAGACTTGGAAGAAGACTTTGAGTATTTCTTCTTCTTCTTGTCGTCAGAATCATATTCCTTGCTCTGCTTCTTCCTTCTGTTCTCATTGTTCCACTGTGGACACTCAGAGATGAAGTGTCTAGTTTTCTTGCACTTGTGACATGTTTTCTTCTTGTTGTCATGAGCAGAAGCTTCATCATTCCTTGAGCTTGATCGTGAAGTTTTTTTGAAGCCTTTCTTCTTGGTGAATTTTTGGAACTTCTTCACTAGCATTGCAAGTTCTCTTCCAATGTCTTCGGGATCATCAGAACTGCAGTCAGATACTTCTTCAGATGAGGAGACAGCTTTTGCCTTCAAGGCACGAGTTCGCCCATAGTTTGGACCGTAGATATCTCTTTTCTCAGAAAGCTGAAACTCGTGTGTGTTGAGCCTCTCAAGTATGTCAGACGGATCGAGTGTCTTGAAATCAGGACGTTCTTGAATCATCAGGGCCAGGATGTCAAACGAACTATCAAGTGATCTCAGCAGCGTTTTGACGATTTCATGTTTGGTGATTTCAGTGGCTCCGAGAGCTTGAAGCTCATTTGTGATGTCAGTGAGTCTATCAAATGTGTGCTGGACATTCTCATTGTCATTTTGCTTGAAGCGGTTGAAGAGATTGCGAAGGATACTGATTCGTTGATCTCTCTGGGTTGAGATGCCTTCATTGACCTTGGAGAGCTAGTCCCAGACCAGTTTGGATGTCTTCAAGGCACTCACACGGCCATACTGTCCTTTGGTCAGATGACCACAGATGATGTTCTTGGCAGTAGAGTCCAGTTGAACGAATTTCTTGACATCAGCAGCAGTGACACCTTCTCCAGCCTTGGGAACGCCGTTCTCGACGACATACCATAGGTCGACGTCAATGGCTTCAAGATGCATGCGCATCTTATTCTTCCAGTAGGGATATTCAGTTCCATCGAAGACGGGGCACGCAGCGGAGACTTTGATTATCCCTACAGTCGACATAGCTAAAACTCCAGGTGGTTAAACGGAATCACACAGAACAAGGGAGCACCTTGCTCTGATACCAATTGAAAGTGCGTTATATTGACTAGAGGGGGGGTGAATAGGCGATTTTTATGATAGTCTTCAAAACTTGGGAGTTATGAAGACAAACAGTGAAGATTATGCCTATTACTATGCAGCGGAAGTTAGATTACACTAGGCCAGCCATGGTCATGTATTCAATAGAGTGAAAGCACAGTGACAAACAGCTTCAGTGTAATAAGGATCAAGTAGGAACAAGTTATGAAGCCAAACAGATCATGCATTCACGTTGTGAAGACAAATGATAAAGCAAGCACGCAATGACTTCACAATGAGTAACAGCAAGAGAAGGAAGTGAAGATGAAACCAGTGACTCGTTGAAGACAATGATATGTTGGACCAGTTCCAGTTGCTGTGACAACTGTACGTCTGGTTGGAGCGGCTAGGTATTTAAACCTTAGGACACACAGTCCCGGACACCCAGTCCTGAACACACAGTTCAGGACACCAAGTCCTCACCGTAATCTCCTTGAGCTAAGGTCACTTAGTCCTCGCCCAATCACTCTGGTAAGTCTTCAAGGTAGACTCCCAAACCTTCACAGACTTCGTTCACTGGCAATCCACAATGTCTCTTGGATGCTCTGAACGCGACGCCTAACCGTCTGGAGGATTCACAGTCCTCAAGTGTAATAAGTCTTCAGATCACACTGACAAGAAGACTTAAGTGATGCCCAATTTACTCTGGCTCTGGGTGGTTAGGGCTTTTCTCCTAACTAGGAATTTTCTCCCAAAGGCTTCGAGGTGGGTTGCTCTCAAAACGACAAAAGCCGTGCACTGAAATCTGAGCAGCCAACCGTTTATGGTTGTGGGGGTGGGCTATTTATAGCCACTTGGCAACCCGACCTGATTTGTCCGAAATGACCCTGGGTCACTAAGGAACTGACACGTGTCTCAACGGTCAGATTTCGAACTCTCATGGCAACTTTACTTGGGCTACAAGCAAAGCTGACTTGTCCGGCTCTGGACAAGATTTGCTCTCATTGTCTTCACTCGAAGACATAGGTTTTTGATTTAGGCATCACTTAAGTCATCCTGACTTGTTCTCCTGGACCCCACTTAACAGTACGGTGGTTCCTATGAATCAACAAAAATAAAAAGAACTACGAAATATCTAAGTCTTCGAGTTCCATAGGCTTCATAACGTGTCTTCTGTTGTCATAGTCTTCAATTTGAATATCTTCATATACCACCTTTGACTTCAATGTCTTCATTCATTTTTAGGGGTCATCTCTGGTAGTAAACCGAATCAATGAGGGACTTCTACCTGTGTTTTCCTGCAATTCTCACAAACACATTAGTCCCTCAACTAGGTTTGTCATCAATACTCCAAAACCAACTAGGGGTGGCACTAGATGCACTTACACATGTCATCCTCATGTTGCTCATTGTTGTCATCTAATCCGAGGAAGTGAAAAGGTGGCCATGGCGATGTCCTTTCATTTGCCGCCGAGTAATGGTAGATAGCCTGGAGGCAGAGGAAGTGTGCGAGGCCAGCCTTGTTCCTAAGGTTAGAGTTAAGGAGAGAGTCAGGTGCATATGCAAGATTAAGTTAAGGTAATGAGGCATGTAATCAATGGACATTGTGTCATGGGATGATGTATTGTACGAAGGGCAATTACACTTCATAAAAAACACCAAACAAATGGCAGTCCACTGCTTACCTTGTATTACTTAGATAATGAGACATGTAATCAATGAACACTATGTTATATGAAGATGTATTGTACGAAGGGCAATCACACTTCATAAATAAAAATTAATAAACAAATAGAGCGCCTTCTTTTACCTTGCAAACTGTCGTCGTCCGTCATGTCGTTGATGTGCCCTTGCAGCTATAAATAATCCACACAGGCTCGATGGTACAACAGTACAGAGAGCCGCTGGAGCCGATGAGAGAAAGAGAGGAGCCCTGCTATCCTCATGATTGACACATGTTACATGCAAAGCTAGCCCAATAAAAGCCCACAAAAACTTTACGTGCGTGAACGCTCTACTCCCTTTTTTTGGAAAAAAAATATTGATTTCATAGCCAAGTGTGCACGTCTTACCATATAAAAGTATAGATTGGACTTTTGTAACACAAATCAACGGATATAAACGCATGACGTATGGAGAACTATGAAAGCTTCCGTCCTTTAATATTAGGTATATATTCCACATCAAAAATTATGTTTTTATCATTTACCTACTCGAGGACGAGCAGGAATTAAGCTTGGGGATGCTTGATATATCTCCAACGTATCTATAATTTTTTATTGTTCCATGCTATTATATTATCTATCTTGGATGTTTTATATACATTTATATGCTATTTTATATTATTTTTGGGACTAACCTATTAACCTAGAGCCCAGTGCCAGTTTCTGTTTTTCCTTGTTTTTGAGTTTCATGGAAAAGGAATATCGAACGAAGTCCAAATGAGCTGAAAATTTATGGTGATTTTTTATGGACTAGGAGAAGTCCGCAAAGCAAAAGAGTTGGGCCAGAAGAGTCCAGAGCCAACCACAAGGTTGGAGTGTGCGCCCCACCCCCCGGGCGCGTCCTCTGTCCTTGTCATTGACTCATGGGCCCCCTGACTTGTTCTCGACGGCAAATATTCCTATAAATATAGAAAACCTCGAAATAAACCTAGATCAGGAGTTCCACAGCCACAAACCTCTGTAGCCACGAAAAACCAATCAGGAGACCGTTCCGGCACCCTGCCGGAGGGGGAAATCATCACCGGTGGCCATCTTCATCATCTCGGCGCTCTCCATGACAAGGAGGGAGTAGTTCACCCTCGGGGCTGAGGGTATGTACCAGTACCTATGTGTTTGATCTCTCTCTCTCCCTCTCCCGTGTTCTTGATAGGGCACGATCTTGATGTACAGCGAGCTTTGCTATTATAGTTGGATCTTATGATGTTTCTCCCCTCTACCTTCTTGTAATGGATTGAGTTTTCCCTTTGAAGTTATCTTATCGAATTGAGTCTTTAAGGATTTGAGAACACTTGTTGTATGTCTTGCATGTGCTTATCTCTGGTGACAATGGGATATTCACGTGATCTACTTGATGTATGTTTTGGTGATCAACTTGCGGGTTCTGTGACCTTGTGAACGTATGCGTAGGGGCTGGCACACGTTTTCGTCTTGACTCTCCGGTAGAAACTTTGGGGCACTCTTTGAAGTTCTTTGTGTTGGTTTGAATAGATGAATCTAAGATTGTGTGATGCATATCATATAATCAAACCCGCGGATACTTGTGGTGACATTGGAGTATCTAGGTGACATTAGGGTTTTGGTTGATGTGTGTCTTAAGGTGTTATTTCAGTACGAACTCTAGGGCTGTTTGTGACACTTATAAGAATAGCCCAATAGATCGATCAGAGAGAATAACTTTGAGGTGGTTTTTTACCCTACAATAATCTCTTCGTTTATTCTCCGCTATTAGTGACTTTGGAGTGACTCTTTCTTGCATGTTGATGGATTGTTATATGATCTAATTATGTTATAATTGTTTAGAGAACTTGCACTAGTAAAAGTATGAACCCTTGGCCTTGTTTCCAAGCATTGCAATACCGTTCTCGCTCACATTTACCACTTGCTACCTTGCTGTTTTTATATTTTCAGATTACAAAAACCTATATCTACCATCCATATTGCACTTGTATCACCATCTCTTCACCAAACTAGTGCACCTATACAATTTATCATTGTGTTGGGTGTGTTGGGGACACAAGAGACTCTTTGTTATTTGGTTGCAGGGTTGTTTGAGAGAGACCATCTTCATCCTACGCCTCCCACGGATTGATAAACCTTAGGTCATCCACTTGAGGGAAATTTGCTACTGTCCTACAAAACTCTGCACTTGGAGGCCCAATAACGTCTACAAGGATAAAGTTGTGTAGTAGACATCAGGGAGCTGGTGTTAGTGTTATGCCTTCCTCTTTATATAAAAGACTTGATTTGAATAAACTCACACCTATGGAAATATCTTTGCAAATGGCTGATAAATCAACTGCCATACCTATCGGTATCTGTGAGGATGTGCCCGTTGTTATTGCTAATGTTACTATTTTTGACTGATTTTGTTATACTTGAGGGGCCCGAGGACGACAACATGTCCATTATCCTTGGTAGAGCCTTCTTGAATACTACAGGGGTTGTTATTGATTGCAATAAAAGCAAGGTCACTTTTCATATCAATGGTAATGAGCATACGATGCACTTTCCGAAGAAACAATTCCATGTGAATGGTATTAATGTTACTGAAAAATCTCTGACAATCACTATTGGAAGTTTCCAACTACCTCTACCTACTGTCAAAAAGAAATATGAAATGCTTATTGTTGGGACATTCATATCCATGTTGAGGTAACTTAGTGATTTACGAAAGTTCTTCGGTTTCATGCTAACCGAAAGTGGTTGTTAATAAGACTTGATCAACCTCATTAATGGATCATTTTTAGAGGTATGAAGTTGATGAATTTAGTAGGCACTACCTTCTCTCCCTACCTTTTGTTTTCTGTTTTTATTAGTTAAATAAAATAAAATGACACGTTTTGTCTGTTTTTTGAATTTCCCATGGAGTAAAAAATGACCCGAAAATAAAAGTTTTCAGGATGCTCTGAAAATTTAATACGCTTTTTTCTGAATATTTAATAATTCCTGATGCAAATAATATCAGAGGGAGGTGCACCAGATGTGTCGGAGTAATTGGACAGTGATACCCCGAAGACGGCGAGATGATATTTCAAGACATCAGGGCTAGCAAAGCCCCTCAGTCTGCCTGCCGGCTGCCGACTGCGCCAACCAGCCGGCTGCCGATTGCGCCAACCAGCCGGCAGCTGACTGCAGCCCGACCCGACACCGACAAGACACCGACGAGACGGATGTACCGCGGACAAGACAACCGTACCGCGACGACATCATGTACAGTGACACTTGTCCCCTGGCACTATTTATGAAGTGACCCAGGGGACAAGCATGACATGCACCATGCCTTACCCATGCCTACCCACATAGCTTACATAGTAAGCTAGCCCACACTATAAAAGGGTCACTCATCCATCCATCCAGGATGATGGACACTCACGGGCACAAGGCCTAGCATACACACAAGCTAGCAAGCAAGCTAGCTATCCATCCATCTATCCATCCATCCGTCCACATGAGCACACGTGCTCACGGCCATGAGCATGGCCGGCCACTAGCATGCCTCGTATAGGTATATACCAGATTAGATGCATTTGGTACTGATCCCAGATACAGCTCCAGGAGCACTTTGTACTACCCGATGTACACCCCAGATAGATACACTCAGACATGCAGCAGTAGGAGTATTATCTCTCCGGAGAGCTCCGAAGCTGGGTAAATCACCGCGTGCTACTCGCGTACCCGCTCCCGGTCCTATCAGCAGCAGTCTTACCCACACACTAAGCCCTTGTGGCATCTGTCGACTCGCAAGCCCCCCGTGAGAATACCACAACAGTTGGCGCCCACCGTGGGTCGGTACTTGGCTACCACGCTGCTGCTGGTTTCGCTGTCCGGGCGGGACCCCTTTTTTCTTCATCGCCTCCGCTGCGGCGTCGCGCCGTCTCCCCAGTAGCGCTCGGGGGCTCGACATCGAACCGCCCCCGGAGCGGCCGTGAGGGGTGGCGCGTCCTCGCCGTCGGCCTCTTCGTCTTCACCACCGTGGCGTCGCGCCGTCTCTCCGATAGCGGTCGGGGGCTCGACATTGACATGCCCCCAGAATGGCCGTGAGGGGCGGCGTGACCTCGCCGTCGACCTCGCCTTCTTCACCACCACCGTTGCGACGCCGGCTGCCTGTCCGCGCGTGCGCCGCGCGCGGGGCCTCGTCTCGGTCGACCGTGGCCGTCCACGCGCCGCTCGCGCCTGGTTTCCTCCGCGTTGCGCCTTGCTCCGGCCTCCATATATCATCTACAAGCTAGCTAGATGCATCAGTCAACAATGGTCAAACCATTGGCCATGCACAAGCCTGAAAACCTCCCAGATACATGATATACATCGCATATATACTACCCAGACAATGGCTTGGTCTGTACTCTGCAGCGAGCACGCTCAACAGACGCTCGTGCCGGCGGCCTCCACCGCGTTCGGCCTCCCTCGCTCGTCTCCGGGCTGCGGCTCCCCCGGCCACCCCGTACGCTGCTCCACGACCATGGCCGTGGCTACCTCAACAGTCAACGCCATGGCCCCAAGCGCCCTCCTCACCATCTTCGCCCCATCTTGCTGCTACTGCAGTCCATGGTGTGCCTCATCCAGGTCCGCCCCGACGCGGATTGGCTCCCCTGCTTCGACTACACCCGGCCCTCGCCCGTGGCCCCCCTCCGGCCGGCTCCCGCGTGCCCTGCCGGCTTCGCCCGCGCACCCCCGCCGGGTTCGCCGCGTCCGTCAGCCGACTTCCGCGCCCCCGCCTGCGCCGTGTCCGGCCCTCCCGCCGGGTCACCGCGCCTGGCTGGCCGACTCCGCGCGCCACCCGGCCCCGTGCCGGCTCGGCCTCGCCGCTGCATCCGGCCGTCTCGCCGGGTCCGCCCCGCCCGCTGGCTCCGCGCCCGGCCCTGCTATGCTCCTCCACGCCTGCCGGGTCGCCGCGTCCGCCAACCGACTCCCGCACCCCGGCCGGCTCCGCCCGCCTTTGCTCCGACCTCCCGCGAGCCGGCCTCCCCCGCGCCGGCTACTCCTCCGCCCGTCGCCGGCTGCCCCGGGATGGCTCCGCTCGTCGCCGGCTCCCCTGACCACGCTGTCGCGCGTCCGCCCCGCACCGGCTCCCGTGGTGCCGCCTGCCGCGGCCAGCTGCCCTGGCACCTCCGCCCTGCGCCGGTTCCCGCGTCGCCGCCTGCCGTCCGCCTGCTGGACACGGCCGGCTCCTGCGTCCGCCTGCTGGCCCCGGCCGGCTCCTGCCCTGTGCGCCCACCAGGTTGCCGCCCCGCACCTCCGGTTCCTCCTACGAACGCACCCGCCTGTCGGCCCGGTGCCCCGCCTCCTTCCGGCCAGCTCTGTTCGCTGCTCCGGCCACCTCCGACTTTGCCTCGCGCGCGCCCCGTGCCAGCTCCGCCTTGCCGCTGCTGGTCGGCTCCGCTTCGCCGAGCCGCTCCTGCGCCGCCCCTACGGGTTCTCGAGCAGCCGGCCTCCGCCCCACTCCGGCTGCGTCCGGCCTTCGCTACCGCCGTGGTCGGCATCCGGCGCCTCAGCGCACCCGGCCCGGGCCGGCTCCGGATGGCCGGCTCGCTGCCCTGCCTTCGTTCGCGCCTGGCGCCCCATTCGGCCCTACTGTTCCTTGCTGCAGTCTGCTGCCGGTTGGGAGAAAGAAAAAGAAGTAAGAAGAGGTCAGTCGGGGGAGAAAGAAAAGTCAAGAGATGCTGCCGGCTGAAAAAGAAAAAGCGCGTATGGATTCACCTGGTACATGCATGCATGCTTGGCCAAGTGCGCATGCATGTCCGATTATACCAAAGGCCGGGTACATATGCATGCACTTCCGCCTGTGTGGCCGACTTCAAAAAAAAGAGGAGTGACCGGGTGAGATGGCCGGATGCCCACGGCCAATTGGCAAGAAAGAAAAAATGTGTGTGTGCGTCCGACCGCTGGCTGCTTGTCTGGCTGCAAAGAGCCCGACTGCTGTGTCGGGGTTCGCCCACCCGGCCGGAAGAAGAAGAAGACAAGGTAGTTGCCGGAAGATCCGGCCCGACTGCTCAGCAGTTAGCCCGAATCTCGGGGGCTACACCCAGCGGGTGCGCTGACGCGCCCCCGCGAGAAAAAAGACAAAGTAGTTGCCGGAAGATCCGGCCCGACTGCTCAGCAGTCGGCCTGAATCTCGGGAGCTACACCCAGCGGGTGCGCTGACGCGCCCCCGCGAGAGAGAAGACAAAGTAGTCGCCGGGAGATCCGGCCCGACTGCTCAGCAGTCGGCCCGAATCTCGGAGGCTACACCCAGCGGGTGCGCTAACGCGCCCCCGCGAGAGAGAAGACAAAGTAGTTGCCGGGAGATCCGGCCCGAGTGCTCAGCAGTCGGCCCGAATCTCGGGGGCTATACCCAGCGGGTGCGCTGACGCGCCCCCGCGAAGATTGCAGACAAGAGAAGAGTTTTGTCCGGCTGTCAGCAGCCGGCAGAAGAAAAAGGGCGTTGCAAGACACCTCGCCGCCTGGCCGGTCGAGCCTGACCGGCCGGGCGAAGGCTTCACCCAGTGGGTGCGCCGACGCGCTCCGCGAGCGCCGAGTCGCGCCGGCTGTCTCCGACGACCGCGACTACACGAAAATCAATGTGAGCTCCTCACCCGCATATTTTTTGCACCACGCAAGCATGGATAGCCACGAGCGATGCTCGGGGACTGTCTCCGCATTTTATTACAGTAGCGTCACTGTTCGCCCCGGCGCCAGCCAGAGTTGGCCCGGGGGCTGGCCGCTTGGCCTGAGACGTTAGTTCCCGCAGACGGCTTAGTACCATGCGCGGTACAAAAGGCCCACTCTTAGTCACAGACCGCAGAGTGGCTGTCTGACTAGCAAGAGTGTACGCTGGAGGCCACCCATGCGAAAAACGCCCGGGAAGAAAAAAGTTCGGGCGACCCGACCATTTTCCTTTACAAGTATCTACTCGGTTGAATCTGCTCCTAGACTCTGAGTACTGTACACTCCACTTCGCGGCCCACTCTTAGCCACAGACCGCAGAGCGGCTGTTCGGCAAGCAAGAGCACAAGCCAAAAAGCGGAGGGAACACGAAAAAGATTAAGGGGGCTCGGACGAAACCGAGTCGGCACCCTCCGCATAAAAAGTTGCAATACTAAAAGCAAGCATATGATATATTTGCGTGGACTAACTTTGTCCTTTTTTATGATCATTTCCATGAACATTTGCCAAAAAACCTCCGCCCAACTTTGCCAAGTTGCCCGGAGGCTTGGGGGCTACTGTCGGAGTAATTGGACAGTGATACCCTGAAGACGGCGAGATGATATTTCAAGACATCAGGGCTAGCAAAGCCCCTCAGTCTGCCTGCCGGCCGCCGACTGCGCCAACCAGCCGGCTGCCGACTGCGCCAACCAGCCGGCTGCCGACTGCAGCCCGACCCGACACCGACAAGACACCGACGAGACGGATGTACCGCGGACAAGACAACCGTACCACGACGACATCATGTACAGTGTCACTTATCCCCTGGCACTATTTATGAAGTGACCCAGGGGACAAGCATGACATGCACCATGCCTTACCCATGCCTACCCACATAGCTTACATAGTAAGCTAGCCCACACTATAAAAGGGGCACTCATCCATCCATCCAGGATGATGGACACTCATGGGCACAAGGCCTAGCATACACACAAGCTAGCAAGCAAGCTAGCTATCCATCCATCTATCCATCCATCCATCCACATGAGCACACATGCTCACAGCCATGAGCATGGCCGGCCACTAGCATGCCTCGTATAGGTATATACCAGATCAGATGCATTTGGTACTGATCCCAGATACAGCTCCAGGAGCACTTTGTACTACCCGATGTACACCCCAGATAGATACACTCAGACATGCAGCAGTAGGAGTATTATCTCTCCGGAGAGCTCCGAAGCTGGGTAAATCACCGCGTGCTACTCGCGTACCCGCTCCCGGTCCTATCAGCAGCAGTCTTACCCACACACTAAGCCCTTGTGGCATCTGTCGACTAGCAAGCCCCCCGTGAGAATACCACGACAAGGTGGGCACAACCCACCCTGGCGTGCCAGGACCCACAGGCGCGCCCTGTTGGGTTGTGGTCCCCACGTGGGCCCCCTCACTTATATCTTCATACCACTTCATCACCTACCTCCGGAAAGAAATCACCATTGCTCTCTCTCTCTCTCTCTCGTGTTCTTGCTCTCAAACCTGCGGATTTCAACCTCTTTGCTCGAAGCTCGGTTTCCGAAACTGTTTTGGGGGATTGTTGCTTGGTATGTGACTCCTCTGTTTGTCTAATTAGTTTTTGTTTTAGTGGTTTATATTTTGAATAATTACCTACTCTTGGTGCTGCTGTGGATGAGCTTGCATGTTGAATTCTTAGAGTTTTAAGTAGTTTGAATGCTTGCGATGGCCTCTATGTATCCCTATGAGTAGTTGCTATCAATTTTGTAAAGTTTTGTTGAGAAAATTTTGTCGACTAAAAGTTTCAGATTTTGTTCATAGGAAAAAGATGAGTATGAAGTTTGCTTCCAAGAAGAACTCCAAGGGAGTTACTAGGAAGTCGTCTGACAGTGATCTCCATACCCGGAGATTGGCGAAAGTACGACCGTGCAAATGGCCGCATACCCCGTTCAGGGAAGGGGCCAGGATCCTTCAAGAGTTTGCACAATATGCTGCTAATGCCGGCCTCACTGACTTCATCACAGTTGAATGTGAATATTATCATCTCCTCACAAACTCCTTTATGCAAAGTTTTAATTTCCTTCCTAGGAATAATCCTCCTGAGGTGCAGTTTAATTTATACATTGAACCCCATCAGATACCGTTTACTGAGTTCTGTGAAATATGCTTGCTTCGTTCTGATGGTGGTTGGGTAGAGCCTAGGCCTACGGAGTTTGAAGGTTCTTATCGTACTCTGAGAGTTGGTGATGAGAGAGGGGTGTCGAGTATCACCGCCGCTGGTTTGCATTTTCCTGCTGTTCATTATTCTACTCTTTTCATTGCAAAATGCTTGCTTGCTAGATAGAAGGTGGGTGCACTCAGTGCCCCAGACCTTGTTGTTTTACGTCATGCACTTGAAGGCGACAACACTTATAGCTTGTGAGCTATTGTGGCATGTCGCCTTCACATTAATAAATCCAAGGGTAAAATACATGGTGGTATTTACGCTACTCGTTTGGCGGCTCGCTTTAACGTTGAGATACGCTTGCATGATTATCCTTTGCCCAAGGTTTACCTAGATCGCACGGCCATGGGACACCACCAATTTATTGTTGTCAATTACCCTAACATCCCTATTCGGTATAAACAGTTTTTAGTGTTGCAGCAGAGGAGGAGCCTCAACAGTGGGATCCACTGGTGCCTGCTCCTCAGCAGTTCGACATGGGACCCCATGGTTTCTTCGACTACTGACTAATTACCAAGTTAGTCCGGAAGCCTAATCTTTGGAGAGTACATATTCCCATCGATATTACATTCATGTTCACACATTTCATTCCAGTTGTCGGTGTCCACACTTTTTCACTTTACTATCCATGTTAAATTTATTTTCTCGCTTTATTCTTATGTGTTTGAGAAACCTTGAGAAAATACAAAAATATTTCCTACTTCTATTTTATTTTTCTTTCTAGAGTAGTTAGCTGTAGCACTGAAAATAAAACCCAAAAAGATTTCCTTGTTCTTCTTTTACTTGTTGGGAGCTTTCCCATGTAAATAGTTTTTCTCGTTTTTGCTTTTCCCTTTTATTTGCTTGTTCAAGAAAACCAAAAAACCCAAAAATATTTCAGCGTGTTTCTCTGAATTTCTTTTCTTTTTATTGAGTCATACTGAGGAGAAGACCACGATGAAAACATTGAGTGGCTCTCATATGCATAAGTGTTGATCTAACAAAGAGCCCATATTACCTTGTCTTCTCCTATTGAATAAAATGTTTGCAGATTCCCGCTTAGTCCATGGCACTCTTACACTATTATTATTTTCATATCGTTCGGTCGTGCAAGTGAAAGGCAATAATGACGATATTTGTTGAACTGGTCGTGGCAGAGAGAAACGGGTATGAACTCGACTTGTTCTGTTTTTGTAAATATGTCCAACCTAGTATCCATGATTCAGGATGAGTGTTTATTCACTCACCATCACACGAGAAAAGGGCGGTAATAGGGATGCCCAGTCCCAAATTGCAAAAAAGAATTGATCTTTCAAATAATCAAACAAAAACTCCAATGGAGTCATAACCTTTACTTTGTCGCTTGGGAACCGCAACTAGCGTGCTTAGCATGGAAGATATTGATAATTGATGGTCGTGAAGTAAACAAGAAGGGTGCATTTCTCAAAATATCATTTACATCTGTCTTAAAAACTTGAGCTCTGGCACCGCTGCAAATCACTACTTCCCTCTGCGAAGTGACTTTCTATTTATTTTTATGTTGTGTCATCACCTTCTAAAATAAGCACCAGAAACTAAGAGCACTGTTGTCATGCTGATGCATTGTGTGCAGCTAATGTTGGGTGCGTCATGACTGGATCTTTTCTACCATGAATTACAATGTTTAGTTGCTTCTTGAACTTTGGAGGTGCTCTCCATTTATGTTTTGCGGTCTCACAAAGGGCTAGTGAGATACCACTATTGTCATATTATATCACGGTTGTTTTGATAACATGTTGCTATTTGAGATATCTTATGATTGCTCGCTAGCTGATTATGTCATTGATATGAGTTAATATAATTTTTAAGAGTTATTGTCGTCACGGTTAGTTATAATATTGGCTAAAAACATGGGTGCTGTTTAAGCTTATTTATGAACACATGAGCAAAAGAGTTCGTATAAGTTTTTCTTTTTTACTTTTAGTTTATCAACTGAATTGCTTGAGGACAAGCAAAGGTTTAAGCTTGGGGGAGTTGACACGTCTCCAATGTATCTACTTTTCCTAACGCTTTTCCTCTTATTTTGGATGCTAATTTACATGATTTTAATGAAACTAACCCTGGACTGACGTTGTTTTCAACAGAACTACCATGGTGGTGTTTTTGTGCATAAATAAAAGTTCCCGGAATTGAACGAAACTTTGCGAGGATTTTTTACACAATAAAAGAGAATTTCTAGAGCCAAGAACCGCCGGAGGGGGGCACCCGGGTGGGCACAACCCACCAGGGAGCGCCTTCCCCCCCACCCCCTAGGCGCGCCCAGGTGGGTTGTCCCCACCGGGTGGCCCCACCGACCCTGAAACCGACGCTATAAAATCACATTTTTCCCACAAAAAATCAAGGAGAAAGAATTATTGTGTTCCACGAGACGGAGCTTCCGTCACCTCGTGTTCTTCATTGGGAGGCCAGATCTGGAGTCCGTTTGGGGCTCCGGAGAGGGGGATCTTTGATCTTCGTCATCACAAACCCTTCTCCATCGCCAATTCCATGATGCTCCCCACCGGGAGTGAGTAATTCCTTCGTAGGCTCGCTGGTCAGTGAGGAGTTAGATCAGATTCATCATGTAATCTAGTCATTTTTATAGGGCCTGACCCTAGTATCTACTATGTTCTGAGACTGATGTTGCTATGACTTTGCCATGCTTAATGCTTGTCACTTTGGGCACGGGTGCCATGATTTCATATCTGAATCGTTTATGTTATCATCATTATATCCATGTTCTAGATCCGAACTTGCAAGATATAGTCACCTACTACGTGTTATGATCTGGCAACCCCGGACTGAAAATAGTCGGGACCACTCCCGGTGATGACCGTAGTTTGAGGAGTTCATGTATTCACCGTGTGTTAATGCTTTGTTCCGGTTCTCTATTAAAAGGAGGCATTAATATCCCTTAGTTTCCAATTGGACCCCGCTACCATGGGAGGGTAGGACAAAAGATGTCATGCAAGTTCTTTCCATAAGCATGTATGACTATTTACGGAATACATGCCTACATTATATTTATGAACTGGAGCTAGTGCTGTATCGCCCTAGGTTATGACTGTCACATGATGAATATCATCCAACAAATTACCGATCCAATGCCTACGAATTTCTCTTATATATTGTTCTTGCTAAGTTACTACTGCTATCGTTACTGCTGCACTTGCTACAAAACTACTGCTATCACTATTACTGTTACTATTGTTGTCGCTACTACTATCAAAACTATTATATTACTTTGCTACTGATCACTTTTCTACAGATAATTAATCTCCAGGTGTGGTTGAATTGACAAATCAGCTACTAATACTTGAAAATATTCTTTGGCTCCCCTTGTGTCGAATCTATAAATTTAGGTTGAATACTCTACCCTCGAAAACTGTTGCGATCCCATATACTTGTGGGTTATCAGTCATTCATGAAAACATCAAGAAGACAAAGAGGATGCAGTGCACAATGGAGAAAGCGTGATATGGGAGATATTAGTTTTGAATAGATTAGTTTTATTATGATTTATGTAACTTAAATTCTGCTGAACTTGGCTGATTTATGTTGAAGTTGTGTGTTCCAATGTTATGAACATTTGTGGTATCATACCATTAAGTCAATTAATGTACCTGTCGGCCCTTAAAAGCAGTACCTTCGAATACTTTTTTGATAAAGGGTGGATTTTATTAACTCGGAATGGAGCACCAAGAGGATACAAACATAAAGAGCACATAGCCGACCTCTGAATATCTAGGATGCACATAGCCAACTCCAACACACTTACACAAAAATGCTGGCAAATAGCAAAGTCATACAAGACCAAAGCTATGCACAAGCAAGTATAAAATAAAAAATACCCTGAAGCAATCAATAGCGATCGACAAACTATTATAACCCATATCTCTTGACACCACAAGGACAACGACGTTCTTCAACAGCAATGCCTTCAAGAAGGAAATGATGCTCAAGCACCTCCGTTATCGGATCCAACCACCAAAGGTTAGATTCTAGGTTTTCACCCTGAAGAATAGCTCCGAGCAAATCTGAGCATTGCCTTCAACAAGGGAGCGATGCAAAAGCATTGTCATTTCCAGGTATAACAACATGAGTCAGATGATTGAAACCCTAGCCTCCAAGGGGTGAAACATGTCCGTGCATGGAGGCAAGAAGGAGGTTCACCGGGTTGCATGATCGATGAGGGCGACAAGCAATCCTCGTCTCACCGCTAGTAGCGATGACAACATCACATCCGTCATCGGCAGCGAAGGCATCATTGGCGGAGGCAGCGGCAACTTGCCTGGCGAATTGAAGATCACCTTGAAACTTTTGTTCTGAAGGAAAAAGCCAACACAGGTAAGTCAACCCGGCACCCATGTCCCTTATGAAACACAGTGTGTTATTTCTTCACTGAACGATCTAGTATCTGTCAACAGGACGGTGAAATCATCCCTGTGGTAAACCATAGTATTCCTATGTTCGAGCAAAGTCCTTAGTTTAGTGGAATACAGAAGACAGAGACATGTGGGCACCTGTGTACCCCAATCCGTAGAGTCTACATGGACGGATTTGATTTCGGGCATAGGTTTCTGGTCTGCCCAAAAGAGGTTTGAAATAAAACAAATTGTTTTCTATGTTTTGCGTTCATCAGTTATATCCACAATTTAACTCCGTTTTTCTGTACTATAGGGATATAACACGTGTGGATATTTGAAGTGGATGGACGAAGAATGGAAGGGGGAGCAAGGACTGTAATCCACAAGCCCGCTGAAGAAATTTTGGTGCTACAGAAATCAAATATGGAGAAAGACAAGCAGATAGCTTCCATGAAACAAGAGAGAAAGGTGGCAAACCACTACCTGAAGCACACCATTAGGAGAAGGGATAGAAGGGGTTTTGTTGCACTGTCTGTCACAGGTGGATGTGTACTTATGTATGCTCTCTTCTGATCTTTGTCAGGTGAATTATATTAAATGATCTGATAACTTTCAGAACTTTTTGTAAACCCTATTGCAAATAAAATGGATACATTTCGGAACTAGTTTCAAGCACTTTCATAAATATATGATAGAAATTCAAGAAATGTCTAGGATATTAAACATGAGTCTTCCTAATATGACATTACATCGGCATCTTAAACAACCAAGAAACATGCTAGTAACACAGATTTTAATCAAGACCACTATCCATCTCATCCGGACCTATTTCCTCCTCGTCGACCAGTTCACGCTCACTCATGTCATAGTCTTTCTTTCCCTTCTCAAATTTATGCCAAATTTCTTCCACAACACTAGCTGGAACTGAAACTCCGAATGCATGCTTCATCTCTTTCACGGTGAACATTTGGTACAACATCATCTTCCTCCTCTCCATCCTCAACATATCCAGAAGCTTCATGATCCTCCACTTCATCCTCAACATCCACAGCAAAACAATGTGGTGAAGAATGGGCATCTTCTTGATAGGCTTGTACAGTCGCATCCTGCTGAGCATAATTTTTTTTGGAACATCATATGTGCCTCTGGACCCAATAGGCACAAGCACCTTCCATGGGTGACCAAACTTTGTGTCTTTCAAGTAAATACATGTGGTAGCTTGGGACGCCAACATGAATGGAGTGTCTTGGTACCAGAATGCGGAAGTATTCATGCTCCAAAAAAAACATCAGACTTCATCTTCAAGCTTTTTTTTTTCAGGCCATCAAGGTCAAACCAATCACATCTAAACAAAAATATTGATCTGTCTCTGTAACTGACCTCAAGAACTTGCTTCAGCACCCCGTATAGTTCTCTCTCTTCTTCAAAATTTTCAACACCCACCTTCATCACGACACCCGAATTTTGAGTCCTTCGGTCCTTTCTAGAATCCATGGTATGGAACCTAACACCATTTACTATGCATGCATCCCACAGGCGTACCCTCATGTCTGGCCCTTTCGATAGCAATTTTATATCTTCAGGCGCATTTCTCAACTTCCGTATATGACCTGCAAAACAGTCAATGAACTCCGCCTTGTGCTTCTACTCCATGTTTTGCACACCCATTTTCATTAATTCTTCCTTGCGGACCCTGTGGAAAATAAGTAAACTAGTCATGAACTTAGTTAAGATATATTCGTTAGCAAACATGGTAGTACGACTTAGTTAGGTGATTGAAACTTACTCTATGTACTTCTCTACTTCTGGACAGTTGTCAAATATATATCTATGCATTTTCCCCCAATCCTCATAGCATGTTTTCTTGTAGGCAACCCCAATGCCAACATGACCACCATTTGAAAATATGCCTAGGATTCCTCTCATAGATTTCTGTTGGGAAACATAGCATGCAATTTCAAAAAAAATCCTACGCTCACGCAAGATCTATCTAGGAGAAGCATAGCAACGAGAGGGGAGAGCATCTTCATACCCTTGAAGATCACAAAGCGGAAGTGTTTATCAACGCCTTTGATGTAGTCGTACACCTTCATGATCCGTCCCGATCAAGTACTGAACGTACGTCACCTACACGTTCATCTCAATGACGTCCTCGCCTTCTTGATCCAGCAAGACGAGCGAAGTAGTAGATCAGTTCCGGCAGCACGACAGCGTGGTGACGGTTGGTGATGAAGAACAATCTCCGCAGGGCTTCGCCAAGAACTGCAGAAACTTAGACGGAGGATAAACTAGAGGAGACGGGGTTGCCGGCACATGGCTTGGTGAATCTTGATGTGTCTTGGGTACTAGCCTTGCCCCTCTATTTATATGTTGAGCCCTGGGGTCGAAACTTGGAGTAAAAGCCTCCTCAAAGTTGGTTTTCCCCAAAGGAAAGAGTCCTTCTAGGACTCCAGGACCAGACGCCAGGGTTCCTAGCATTTGGCCCCTAGACTCCGCAGAATTTCCTTTTGTGCTTTCCATAAACGTCGTGGGCTTTCCCCTTTGGCCCAAATAAAGTGTTCTCATACCCAAACATTTCAGGAAACATCCGTAACCCCTTCTGGTGAATTCCGGAACCCTTCCAGAGACCGAACACTATTATCCCATATATCAATATTTATCTCTGGACCATTCCGGAGCTCCTCGTCATGTCCGTGATCACATCCGGGACTCTGAACAATATTCGGTCACCAACATACATAACTCATATAATACTATTATCATCAACAAATGTTAAGTGTGGGGACCCTACGGGTTTGAGAACTATGTAGACATGAGCGAGACACCTCTCTGGTCAATAACCAATAGCGGAACCTAGATGCCCATATTGGCTACTACATATACTACGGAGATCTTTAACGTGATTGAAGAACTCTGTCAATAACACTATCATCTGGAAGATTAACTCCGAACTGAGTCAAGTGATTATGATACCCAGTCATTTTGAGTATGTGTTCACTGACAGAGCAATTCTCCTCCATCTTGCAGCTATAGAACTTGTTGGATACTTCATATCTCTCAACTCGGGCATTTTCTTGAAATATTAACTTCAATTCCTGGAACATCTCATATGGTCCATGACATTCAAAACGTCTTTGAAGTCCCGATTCTAAGCCGTAAAGCATGGCACACTGAACTATCGAGTAGTCACCAGATCGAGCTTGCCAAACGTTCATAACATCAGCATCTGCTCCTGCAGCAGGCCTTTCACCTAGCGGTGCATCAAGGACATTATTCTTCTATGCAGCAATGAGGATAATCCTTAAGTTATGGACCCAGTCTGTGTAGTTGCTACCATCATCTTTCAACTTAGATTTCTCTAGGAACGCATTAAAATTCAAGGGAACGGTAGCACGGGCCATTGATCTACAACATAGATATGCAAAAACTATCAGGACTAAGTTCATGATAAATTAAGTTCAATTAATCATATTACTTAAGAAACTCCCACTTACATTGAAATCCCTCAAGTCATCTAAAGATACATGATCCAAATCAACTAAACCATGTCCGATCATCACGTGAGATGGAGTAGTCATCAATGGTGAACATCTCTATGTTGATCATATCTACTATATGATTCACATTCGACCTTTCGGTCTCCAATGTTCTGAGGCCATGTCTGTACATGCTAGGCTCGTCAAGTTTAACTTGAGTATTCTGCATGTGCAAAACTGTCTTGCACCCGTTGTATGTGAACGTAGTAGAGCCTATCACACCCGATCATCACGTGGTGTCTCAGCACGACGAACTGTCGCAACAGTGCATACTCAGGGAAAACACTTACACCTTGAAATTTTAGTTAAGGGATCATCTTATAATGCTACCGCCGTACTAAGCAAAATAAGATGCATAAAAGATAAACATCACATGCAATCAAAATATGACATGATATGGCCATCATCATTTTGTGCTTTTGATATCCATCTCCAAAGCATCGTCATGATCTCCATCATCACCGGCTTGACACCTTGATCTCCATCATAGCATCGTGGTCATCTCTCCAACTATTGCTTCTACAACTATCGCTAATGCATAGTGATAAAGTAAAGCAATTACATGGCGTTTGCATTTCATACAATAAAGAGACAACCATAAGGCTCATGCCGGTTGCCAGTAACTTCTACAAAACATGATCATCTCATACAATAACGTATATCACATCATGTCTTGACCATATCACATCACAACATGCCCTGCAAAAACAAGTTAGACGTCCTATACTTTGTTCTTGCAAGTTTTACGTGCCTGCTACGAGCTTCTAGCAAGAACCGTTCTTACCTACACATCAAAACCACAACGGTGATTTATCAAGTTTGTTGTTTTAACCTTCAACAAGGACCGGCCACATTCAAATTCGATTCAACTAAAGTTGGAGAAACAGGCACCCGCCAGCCACCTTTATGCAAAACTAGTTGCATGTCTGTCGGTGGAACCGGTCTCATGAATGTGGTCATGTAAGGTTGGTCCTGGCGGCTTCATCCAACAATACCACTGAATCAAAATAAGACATTGGTGGTAAGCAGTATGACGATCACCGCCCACAACTCTTTGTGTTCTACTTGTGCATGTCATCTACGCATAGACCTGGCTCCGATACCACTGTTGGGAAACGTAGCATGCAATTTCAAAAAAATTCCTACGCTCACGTAAGATCTATCTAGGAGAAGCATAGAAACGAGAGGGGAGAGCATCTTCATACCCTTGAAGATCGCAAAGCAGAAGCGTTTATCAACGCGGTTGATGTAGTCGTGCACCTTCACGATCTGTCCCGATCAACTACCGAACGTATGGCACCTCTGCGTTTAGCACACGTTCAGCTCGATGACATCCTCGCCTTCTTGATCCAGTAAGACGGGCGCAGTAGTAGATGAGTTCCGGCAGCACAATGGCGTGGTGACGGTTGGTGATGAAGAACAATCTCCGCAGGGCTTTGCCAAGCACTATAGAAACTTAGACGGGGGATAAACTAGAGGGGGCGGGGTTGCCGACACAAGGCTTGGTGAATCTTAATGTGTCTTCGGTGCTAGCCCTGTCCCTCTATTTATATGTTGAGCCCTGGGTTCAAAACTTGGAGTAAAAGCCTCCTCAAAGTCGGTTTTGCCCGAATGGCAAGAGTCCTTCTCGTACTCCAGGACCAGACGCCAGGGACCCTAGCGTCTGGCCCCTGGAATCCGCAAAACTTCCTTTTGCGCTATCCATAAACCTCATGGGCTTTCCCCTTTGGCCCAAATAAAGTGTTCTCGCACCCAAAAATTTCGAGAAACATCTGGAACCCCTTCCGGTGAATTCCGGAACCCTTTCGGATACCGAACACTATTATCCCATATATCAATCTTTATCTTCGGACCATTCTGGAGCTCCTCGTCATATCCGTGGTCACATCCGAGACTCTGAACAACATTCAGTCACCAACACACATAACTCATATAATACTATATCGTTAACGAATGTTAAGTGTGCGGACCCTACGGGTTTGAGAACTATGTAGACCTAACCGAGACACCTCTCTGGTCAATAACCAATAGCGGAACCTGCATGCCCATATTGGCTCCTACATATTCTACGAAGATCTTTATCGGTCGAACCTTATGACAACATACATATTTCCTTTGTCCATCGGTATGTTACTTGCCCGAGATTCGATCGTCGGTATCTTCATACCTAATTCAATCTCATTACCGGCAAGTCTCTGTACTCGTTTCGTAATACATCATCCTATAACTAACTCAGTAGTCACTTTGCTTGCAAGACTTCTTATGATGTCTATTACGGAGAGGGCCCAGAGATACCTCTCTAATACCCAGAGTGACAAATCCTAATCTCGATCTATGCCAACCCAACAAACACCTTCGGAGTGTAACATCCAAAATTTTAAATTTGGAATGTTATACACTAGATCATCATTGCATATCATATTTATTGCATTTTGGTTGAACCTAGAAATTTCACGCAACTCAAGGACCCTCGGAGAGAGTTGGGGATTTCATTATTTCATATTTGAGTTGTCTCAAATTTTGAAAATAGGATCTTTTGATTTTATTTATTTTATCTTCAATTATTTCTATTACAAACATATGAGAGAGGGAATAAAATGACTTTCCCAAAATAAAGACATATTGAGGATTTAATAAAAAATCAAATAAGATTTATTTTGGTTTTATTTGAATTTAGGAAAAATTCAAAATTTCATTTAGGCCCCAAATAAATGTTCATCCTGTGCAGCTTGATTTTAGAAGCCGGGGAAAACTTATTTCGGGATTTTTGGAGTCCGTTTAGTATTTCTTTTGTTTTTTCTTCTGAGCGTAATTATAAAAAAAATATTCGAACCGACCTCGGGCCGTTATCGGCCGGGACTCTGCTGGCCGGGCCTCTTATAAGCCGCCCCGCTGGCCCAGTCGAGGCCCAAGTCGCCGCCCCGCCCAACCCTAACCCTAGCCGGCTCCCGCCGCCGCGCCGTCGCCGTCGCCGCGCCTCGCCGCCGCGCCGCCGCAACGCCACGTCGCCGCCGCCGCGCCGCCGCCGCCCCGCCGCTGCCGGAGTTGCCGGAGGTAGTTTTGTTTAGTCTCCGGTTTTCTCAAAAACCGCTCGGTTTTTCCGACGGTTTTTCTCATTTTTTTAGTTTCGGTTTTTTTAAATAGATCGGTTTTCCGGTTTATTTAAATAGCGAGCGTCCGTCCGTTCGTTCGTTCTAGTGAACGTTCGTCGTTTTTCTTTTTCTCGGATTAAATCCGCGATTTTTCTGATCGCGATTTCTGATCCGATTTTCGTTTTAGTCTAACTTTTCGCTCGTTTATCGGAATCAGGTGATTCAAGCGCCTGGAGTTTCGTCTCGAAACCCTCTTTCCATTTAACTAACTTAAACAAGTTTTTGCCACTGTAAAAATTGCCTTAGATCCAGAATAGTAAATGAAGCCTGTTTCTTTTGCCTTTTGTCTTTCGTTGCTTCGTTCGATTTAACTCTTTTTGCCAACCAGAGTTCTTAAGTTTAACTTTCTGGTTAGATCTCTTATTTGACTTTTACCTGTGCATTAGTTGAGTACTTATTGTATGCTTGTTTGTTTGCGATAGAGTACCCGGAGTGCGCCGCTTGCTACTTCGAATGGCTAGGTTTCCCGGACCATCAGCAAGGCAAGGAACACTTTGATCATGCTTTCCCACTACCCAGTTTTATTGCATTAGATCAATTCTCACACATTGCATGATTAGGATCTAATTAAATTGTGGGTTTGGGAAGTAGTTGAGGTAGTACCTATTACCTGTTTATTATCAAACCTTTGGGAGTTACTTCTAAGTTTGCTTATTATGCCATGCTATGCTAGTAGACATGGATTGGGTGAGTGTATCCATGACAGATGTGAGATTGTTAATTAATGGTTTATTTAAGGTGGCAGCTTAAATACACATCTGGTGGATTGAGGTACCTGGGTATTCTAGGATTGCCTGTTTTCTTTATGGACCGCAACCCAGGCTCAAAGGGATCATGAGATTATTCATGCTAGAAACTTCCGTGTGCAGCCACAAGCTATTATGGGCTCTAGCATAGTTGATTAAGTTGTGTGAACTCTTACAATGGTAGACTAGCAGATGTAGGGGAAAGTAGGTGTAACGGTGTACCTGATCGTAAGGTGCTAGCACTTCTGAAAGACTATGTCTCGGTCATACGTCTTCTCAAACACCATGTAGTGCGAGAAACCAAACGGAGGCGATCAAGTCTTGTGGGGAAAAGTGTGCAAACCTCTGTAGAGTGTATAAACTAATCATGGTTAGCCGTGTCCCCGGTTATGGACATCTTGAGTATCTAGTACCTGGATTATCATGTGAATCTCAACATGTTACTCTAAAATTTAATTTGTTGGGTTTTGTTTAATGATGATGCTTAATTGTTATTGAGAATGCTGTCAACCATTCTCAATGTTTAACAACTACCATGATAGTTAAATAAAATTTATTCCTTTGCAGTAGGGAAAAATTGACTTTACACAAAATTGTAACTATAGAGCTTTCCACCAGCCAAATATGCATATAGAATAGTTGTTTCATTCCATTACTCTCTATGTGTTACTTTGCCAGCATATTCCATGTGCTGACCCGTTTCGGGCTGCAACGTTAATGTTGCAGACTTTTCAGACGACGATTAAGGAGTTTTTAGGTCGTGGTTCTATACTCAGTGATGCCGTTGGAGTTGATGGACTCACTTGTCTTCCAAGCCTTCCGCTGTTATCGTTATTAGATGGCCTTAAGCCATATTTATTGTAATAAGTTCTCTATTGAGACACTCGATGTAATAAGTGTGTGATTGCTACTCTGTTATAAATCCTTCAAGTACTGTGTGGTTTCAACATTACTGATCCAGGGATGACATCGGAGCACAGAGATTGGACCGTTTGAGGTCTGGTCGCTACAAGATGGTATCAGAGCACACGCTGACTGTAGGACACGACCACTAAGCTAAAGACCTAGATCACTACTCACTCTCTTCTCTTTCTGTCTTCTCATCTTCTCTACTCTTTTAGGATGGCGGATGCAAGGAACAAGTTCACTCAACCGAATGAAGATACACCCTTTGGACGTCATTTGAAGGAAGTCACTAGATATCTGAAAATAGGAGTACCAAGCTTCACCGGCACCTACAACGCCACTTTACCTGAAGAAGAGCGCTGGATGATTCAAGTTCAAGTTCCAGGAAGGACATTCATGCTAGTCACTAAGCCCATAGAGTTTTCTTTTGATGCACCAACTTGGGGTCTAGGAAAGAGCATGGCAACTCACATCGCCATGGGACGCATTGGAGAAGTCTACCGAAATGATCTCAAGGATACTATCTACCAGATTTGTGGGCACCGAGATGAGCACTAGGAGATGATCAGCACCAGAAAGGATAGATCAATTGCAGCTTTTATCCAGGAGTTAAACCAGCACATTCGACGTTAGGAGAACCAGATGTGCGCCAACATGATAGATCTGAAGAAGGCAAGGACAAGAATCAAGGAACTGGAGGAAGAAATCAAGGCTACTCGTGAAGATTATGAAGAGAAAATTGGAGTATTAGTGGATAAGAATGCCGACCTAACAATGAAGATTGGAATATTTATGGGAGGCCCTACACCAATACAAGATGACGAAGAACCCAAGGAGATTCGCCTAGAAGACTACATCATCATCGACGACACCGACTCGGATCCAGATGATAGCGATGATGACTACGTTGATGAAGCTGGAGCAGATATCATGGAGTCTGCAACCGAAGAATATTTCTAGTAGACCAACCCATCAGTAGTAGTAGTCCACCATGTAAATATTATAGTCCGAGCACTTTTGCGATAGTTAGATCGATTGTATGCCCTTGTTTGATTGATTGAGTGTAGTGAATTGTTTGCTTTTGCCTCATGTTCATATGGGTAGTGTTTTCTCTTTAGACCCCCTCTATTCTTAAAACTCATCTTTTCTAAAAACCCTCAGATGCCTCCGAGATGTGACCTCGGATTTACCTTCCCACCGGAGCTCACCCAGTTGATCCAGCAGCAGAACACATTGATGCAGTTGCTAGTCCAAAATCAGAATCAAGGGAACAACAACAACAACCCACCACCACCTGTTGATCACTTAGCCCGTTTTCTTAGGCTGAATCCGCTGGTGTTTTCCAGTAGCACCGGGCCAATAGTAGCAGATGATTGGCTCCGCAAGACAGCTAGAGAGTTGACCACAGCAGGATGCACAGATGCGGAAAAGGTGAAGTTTGCCGCACATCATCTTGAAGGACCCGCAGCATCATGGCGGGAAAATTTCGCAGCCACTTTCCCTGTCGACACTGTCACGTGGGACCAGTTTTAGCAGGCTTTTCGAACTGCCCATGTTTCAGCAGGAGCTATGGCCATGAAGAAGCGAGAGTTTCGCAACTTGCGCCAAGGAGGGCGGACAGTTGGCCAGTATGTAGAGGATTTTAGTAAGCTAGCACGTTATGCCCCAGATGACGTTGCTACGGATGCAGCAAAGCAGGAGAAGTTTCTGGAAGGACTGAATGATGAGTTGAGCATGCAGTTGATGGTAGCCACTTTCAACAACTACCAGGAGTTGGTAGATCGTGCCCTCATGATTGAAGGGAAGCAGAAGCAGATTGAGAACCACAAGAGGAAGTATGGACAAGGGAAGCACACTTCAGGAGCTCAGCAGAATCCACGTTTTACCCCTAGACCGGGAGGACATTTTCAGCATACCCATGGAGGAGGTAGCTCGCACAATCACAATGGCACCAAGAATGGTAATGGTAATGGAGGAAGAAACGGCCAGAACCGCACCAACCCATGGACCCCAGCCAAGAGAGACCTGAGCCAAGTCACTTGCTTTAAGTGCCAGAAGACCGGACATTATGGCAATGAATGTACAGAATCACAGAATGGAAATGGCAATGGAAGCTCTGGGAAGAAGCCGAACCCTTTCAATAGGGTACAGGTGAACCACGTTAACGTGGAGGAGGTTGAAGAGCAGCCGGCTGCAGTAATCGGTAAGTTTTTGGTTAAGTCATTTACTGCACTTGTTCTTTTCGATACCGGTGCATCGCATTCATACATATCAAGGGGATTTGTGGATAAGTATAACCTGCCCACCAAAGTACTTAGAACACCTATGTTAGTAAGCTCACCAGGAGTGGAATATATGGCTAGCCAAGGATGTTTTCAAGTGCCATTAAGTATAGGTAGGCATGTGTTCCCCTCAGATTTCATAATATTGGAATCACAAGGTTTGGATGTAATTCTGGGTATGGATTGGCTGTCGATGTATGGAGGAAACATCCGTTGTGCCAGTAAGTCAATCTTGCTTACCACCCCAGAAGGGAGAAGGATCAACTATGTATCCCAGCTTGTGCCGAAGAGGATTCAAGTCAATTGTTTAACAGGAGTTGTGTAGGAGGAAGTACTAGTAGTGAAGGATTCCCTGATGTATTTCCAGAGGAATTGCCAGGCATGCCACCGGATAGAGATATTGAGTTTTTGATTGAGCTTTTGCCAGGCACCGGGCCAATATCAAAGAGACCATATAGGATGCCTGCAAAGGATTTGGTGGAAATTAAGAAGCAAATTAAGGAGTTACTGGATAAAGGATACATTCGCCCAAGTTCATCGCCTTGGGGATCGCCAGTACTTCTAGTGGAGAAGAAGAATTGATCGTTAAGGATGGTTGTTGATTATCGAGGATTGAATGAAGTAACCATCAAGAACAAGTACCCACTACCGATGATCAATGATCTGTTTGCTCGATTGCAAGGAGCTAAGGTGTTTTCCAAGATTGATCTACGATCAGGATACCACCAGTTGAAGATTCGAGAACATGATATAACCAAGACGGCTTTACCACCAGGTATGGGCTGTACGAGTATACCGTTATGTCATTTGGTGTGACTAACGCACCTGCATATTTTATGAACATGATGAACAAAGTGTTTATGGAGTTCTTGGATAAGTTCGTCATAGTGTTCATTGATGATATCCTGGTTTACTCGAAAAATGAAGAGGAGCATACGGAGCATTTGCGTTTGGTTCTTGGAAAGCTCAAAGAACATCAATTATATGCCAAATTTAGCAAATGTGAGTTTTGGTTGAAAGAAGTTGGATTTCTCGGACACGTTATATCCGGAGAAGGTATAGCAGTAGATCCTACTAAAGCTGATACTGTGACCAAGTGGGAAGCGCCAACCACAGTTGGAGAGATCCGGAGTTTTCTTGGACTCGCAGGATACTACCGGAGGTTTATTGAGAATTTCTCAAAGATTGCGAAGCCTATGACGGAGTTGTTAAAGAAGGATACCAAGTTCATATGGACTGAGGAATGTGAGGCTACTTTTCAGGAGTTGAAGAAACGTTTGGTTACCTCACCAGTGTTGATTTGGCCAGACCAGACCAAGGATTATGAGGTGTATTGTGACGCTTCACGCCGAGGACTTGGAGCAGTACTTATGCAGGAAGGAAGAGTTGTTTCATATGCCTCACGAGAGCTTAAGCCTCATGAGTTGAATTATGCTACGCATGATTTGGAGTTAGCAGCCGTAGTGCATGCACTGAAGACTTGGAGACATTTTGTGATTGGAAACCATTGCGAGGTGTACACGGATCACAAGAATTTGAAGTATATTTTCACACAGAAGGAGTTGAACCTGAGACAAAGGAGATGGTTGGAGCTCATCAAGGATTATGATATGAAATTGCATTATCACCCTGGAAAGGCTAACGTAGTAGCTGACGCATTGAGCCGTAAGAGCCATGTCAACACCCTAATGACGAGAGATTTACCAAGGGAGTTAGCCGAAAATCTTCGAGAGCTTTGTTTGGAAATAGTTCCGAGAGGCTATGTAGCAGCATTGGAGATTCGGTCTATGTTGATGGATAGGATCAGAGAAGCCCAAAAGACTCATAAGGAGATTGCCGAGATAAAGGAGAAAATGAGTAAAGGAAAAGCTAAGGGATTTTGTGAGGATGAGCACGATACCTTATGGTTTGAAGACCGTGTTTGTGTGCCAAATGATCCGGAGATCAGGAAGTTAATTTTTCAAGAGGCCCATGATTGACCATATTCGATTCACCCAGGAAATACCAAGATGTATTTGGATTTGAAGGATATTTTTTGGTGGACCAGAATGAAGAAGGATATTGCAGAATATGTAGCAGTTTGTGATGTATGTCAGAGAGTAAAGGGAGAACATCAGAAGCCAGCCAGATTGCTACAGCCATTGCCCATACCCGAATGGAAGTGGGATAAGTTAGGCATGGATTTTATTACAGGATTGCCCAGAACACGTTCAGGCTATGACTCGATATGGGTTGTAGTCAATTGTTTGACAAAGGTAGCTCATTTCATTCCAGTAAAGACTACCTATACCAGTGCAAAGTTGGCAAAGATATACATTACTAGAATCGTTTGTCTGCATGGAGTTCCAAGGAGTATAGTATCAGATAGAGGAACCCAGTTTACCTCAAAGTTCTGGAATCAGTTGCGTGAAACTTTGGGAACCAGACTGGAGTTTAGCACAGCTTTCCACCCGCAGATAGATGGACAGACTGAGAGAGTCAATCAGATTTTGGAGGATATGCTAAGAGCTTGTGCACTAGATTACGGATCTAGTTGGGACGAGAATTTTCCGTATGCAGAGTTCTCTCACAACAACAGCTATCAATCTAGTTTGAAGATGGCCCCTTTCGAAGCCTTGTACAGAAGGAGGTGCAGGACCCCATTGTCCTGGGATGATGTTGGAGACCGCCAGTTTTTTGGACCGGATCTGATAAAGGAATCTGAACAGAAAGTGAAATTAATTCGCGATAGGCTGAAGGTAGCTCAATCCAGGCAGAAGACTTATGCAGATTCTAAACGCAAGGAGACAGTTTACGAAGTCGGAGACTGAGTTTATCTTCGAGTATCACCACTTCAAGGAGTTAAGCACTTTGGAGTTAAGGGAAAATTAGCGCCACGTTTTGTAGGCCCATACAAAGTTTTGGAGCGTATGGGAGAAGTAGCCTACAAGTTGGAATTGCCCGAAGGATTGTCGGGAGTTCACAACGTGTTCCATGTATCCCAGTTGAAGAAGTGACACGCAGAGATGGTTGACATACTGCTGAGAGGTACGGTACCACTCGAAGCAATTCAGTTGGACAGTGATTTGACCTATGAGGAGAAACCAGTTAAGATTCTTGAGTATGCCAGCCGGGTCTCCCGCGGCAAGGTTATCAAGTTTTGCAAGGTTCAGTGGAGCCACCACACGGAGGATGAAGCCACCTGGGAACGAGAGGAAGAATTGCTGAAAGACCACCCTCACCTATTTTCTAGCCAACCCGAATCTCGAGGGCGAGATTCATCTTAAGGGGGTAGGTTTGTAACATCCCAAATTTTCAATTTGGAATGTTATACACTAGATCATCATTGCATATCATATTTATTGCATTTTGGTTGATCCTAGAAATTTCACGCAACTCAAGGACCCTCGGAGAGAGTTGGGGATTTCGTTATTTCATATTTGAGTTGTCTCAAATTTTGAAAATAGGATCTTTTGATTTTATTTATTTTATCTTCAATTATTTCTATTACAAAAATATGAGAGAGGGAATAAAATGAATTTCCCAAAATAAATAAATATTGAGGATTTAATAAAAAAAATCAAATAAGATTTATTTTGGTTTTATTTGTTATTTTATTTGAATTTAGGAAAAATGCACGTTTTTCAAAATTTCATTTAGGCCCCAAATAAATGTTCATCCTGTGCGACATGATTTCAGAAGCCGGGGAAAATTTATTTCGGGATTTTTGGAGTCCGTTTAGTATTTATTTTGTTTTTTCTTCTGAGTGTAATTATAAAAAAATGTCCGAACCGACCTTGGGCCATTTTCGGCCGGGACTCTCCTGGCCGGGCCTCTTATAAGCCGCCCCGCCGCCCCAGGCGAGGCCCAAGTCGCCGCCCCGCCCAACCCTAACCCTAGCTGGCTCCCGCCGCCGCGCCTCCGCCGCTGCCGTCGCCGTGCCTCGCCTCACCGCCGTCGCCGGACCCGCCGGACCACCGCCGCCGCCATCGCCGGAGTTGCCGGAGGTAGTTTTGTTTAGTCTCCGGTTTTCTCGAAAACCGTTCGGTTTTGCCGACGGTTTTGCTCGTTTTTTTAGTTTCGGTTTTTTTCAAATAGATCAGTTTTCCGGTTTATTTAAATAGCAAGCGTCCGTCCGTTCGTTCGTTCTAGCGAACGTTCGTCATTTTTCTTTTTCTGGATTAAATCCGCGATTTTTCTGATTCGATTTCTGATCCGATTTTCATTTTAGTCCAACTTTTCGCTCGTTTATCGGAATCAGGCGATTCAAGCGCCTGGAGTTTCGTCCCGAAACCCTCTTTCGTTTAACTAACTTAAACAAGTTTTTGCCACTATAAAAATTGCCTTAGATCCATAATAGTAATGAAGCCTGTTTCTTTTGCCTTTTGTCTTTCGTTGCTTCGTTCGATTTGACTCTTTTTGCCAACCAGAGTTCTTAAGTTGAACTTTCTGGTTAGATCTCTTATTTGAGTTTTACCTGTGCATTAGTTGAGTACTTATTGTATGCTTGTTTGTTTGCGATAGAGTACCCGGAGTGCGCCGCTTGCTACTTCGAATCGCTAGGTTTCCCGGATCATCAGCAAGGCAAGTAACACTTTGATCATGCTTTCCCACTACCCAGTTTTATTGCATTAGATCAATCCTCACACATTGCATGATTAGGATCTAATTAAATTGTGGGTTTGGGAAGTAGTTGAGGTAGTACCTATTACCTGTTTATTATCAAACCTTTGGGAGTTACTTCTACGTTTGCTTATTATGCCATGCTATTCTAGTAGACGTGGATTGGGTGAGTGTATCCATGACAGATGTGAGATTGTTAATTAATGGTTTATTAATGTCTCGGTCATCCGTCTTCTCAAACACCATGCAGTGCGAGAAACCAAACGGAGGCGATCGAGTCTTGTGGGGAAAAGTGCGCAAACCTCTGCAGAGTGTATAAACCAATCATGGTTAGCCGTGTCCCCGGTTATGGACATCTTGAGTATCTAGTACCTGGATTATCATGTGAATCTCAACATGTTACTCTAAAATTTAATTTGTTGGGTTTTGTTTAATGATGATGCTTAATTGGGATTGAGAATGCTGTCAACCATTCTCAATGTTTAACAACTACCATGATAGTTAAATAGAATTTATTCCTTTGCAATAGGGAAAAATTGGCTTTACGCAAAATTGTAACCATAGAGCTTTCCACCAGCCAAGTATGCATATAGAATAGCTGTTTCATTCCATTACTCTCTATGTGTTACTTTGGCAGCATATTCCATGTGCTGACCCATTTCGGGCTGCAACGTTAATGTTGTAGACTTTTCAGACGACGATTAAGGAGTTTTTAGGTTGTGGTTCTATACTCAGTGATGCCGTTGGAGTTGATGGACTCACTTATCTTCCAAGCCTTCTGCTGTTATCGTTATTAGATGGCCTTAAGCCATATTTATTGTAATAAGTTCTCTATTGAGACACTCGATGTAATAAGTGTGTGATTGCTACTCTGTTATAAATCCTTCAAGTACTGTGTGGTGTCAGCATTACTGATCCAGGGATGACACCGGAGCAGAGAGATTGGACTGCTTGAGGTCTGGTCGCTACACGGAGATACCTGTAGAGCATCTTTATAATCACCCGGTTACATTCTGAAGTTTGATAGCACATAAGGTATTCCTCCGTTATCCAGGAGTTGCATAATCTCATAGTCAAAGGAATATGTATATGACATGAAGAAAGCAATAGCATAAAAGTGAACGATCAATATGCTAAGCTAACAGATGGGTCTTGTCCATCACACCATTCTCCTAATGATGTGATCCCATTCATCAAATGACAACACATGTCTATGGTTAGGAAACTTAACCATCTTTGATTAACGAGCTAGTCTAGTAGAGGCTTACTAGGGACACGTTGTTTTGTCTACGTATCCACACATGTATCAAGTTTCCGGTTAATACAATTCTAGCATGAATAATAAACATTTATCATGAATAAGGAAATATAAAATAACAACTTTATTATTGCCTCTAGGGCATATTTCCTTCAATTTCTGCCTTTTTTCTTCTTATCATGCTTACTAATGTTCCTATCTGGCTTATTAAAACTGGTCTCTATGTCTTCTTTCAAATATCTGGAGCGAAAGATCAAGCAATCATCGCTGATATAGGACTCAAAAATTGAACCTTCGGGCCTTGCTTTGTTATGCATAGTTGACCTGAGGTACCCAAGCCTTCTCTTAATTGGAAACATCCAACCATACTGGATATGTCCCCTTAGTAGTGCCTCTTTTAGAAGGTGTATAGCTAGGTGCACCACTATGTCAAAGAAAGCAGGTGGGAAGGGCTTCTCAAGCTTGCAAAGAATTTTAGGAATGCCATCTCTCAATTTCTTAACGACGTCGATTTTTAATGTCTTGACACACAACTCCTTAAAGAATCTTCCTAGTAAAGCGATAGCCTCATACATCTCCTTGGAGACAATGCCTCTAAGACCAACTGGTAAGGTAGTCTGCGGGAGTATGTTGTAACCATGCATCTTCAGACCGTGTAATTTACTAGTCTCAACATCCACATATGCAGCTAGGTTTGTAGAATGACCTTCTAGGAATTTGACATTAGCCAGAAACCTTCATAACTTTATTTTGTTTTCCTTACTAAGTGTCCATGGTGCAGGATACTTTTGTAAGACCTCACCTTCTTCGGATCTTCCTGCAACCAATGATCATCCCACGTCCCCATATGCTGTAATCCAATCTAGCGCTGATGGTATTCTTGTTCTTACCGTCAAGTTCAAGTAGTGTACCAATGATATATGTTCTTCTCAATGTACATAACATCCAGGTTGTGAGGTAACAAGATATCCTTCGAGTATGGCAAATCATGTAAGCTCGCCCTCAGGTGCCATGTGGGATTATTATCCATGCGTTTTCTTTTTCTACTAGCATCACCAGGGTACTTCCCTGGTTTGAAATTCTCCTTAGCAAGCTGTAAGTGCTGATCAAATTCTTGACTTGTGAACTTCCTTGGTCGACCCCTCTGCTCTATCTTGTTACTAAACATTTTTTCTGCTTTCTAAAACGATGTTTTGTAGGAAGGAGTCGTCGATGACCAATGTATCCAATTTTATTTTTCAGTTTCTGAAAGCAAGGATTCTCATTGGAATGCACAGATGTGTAATAACCCTTTGTGCCCCGGCCGGAGGTAGTGCCATACGTAGGATAATCACGAGGTTTTCCCGTGCATACATCTGTTGTTTCCACACCATCCCACAGCTTCTGCATGCCTGCTATCAGTGGATGCATAAATACAGGAAAAGCCTTTACTGATGAGTATTTTCCAGGAATCAGCAATGCCATCATGAAATTGGATTGGTCCATGCACATCAAGGGTGGGAAGTTGTATGGAATGACAAAAACAGGCCATATACTATATGCACTTCTCATGTGTCTAAAGGGATTGAACAATCAGTTGCAAATCCTAACCTCAAGTTGTGGGCACCTCTACCAAGTCGTTCATGTTTTCCGTCGAAGTACTTCCATGCATCGCCATTAGTGGGGTGCCTAATTACATTAGCCTCTTGAACCCTCTTTATCATGTGCCATCGGGTGTACTCTGATATTTCCCTAGAAGAAAAAAACCTTTGTAAAATTGGGATTTATCGAAAAGTATTGAAAGTGCTTGCGAGGAACCTTTTTCTTCCCATCAACGTGTCTCCATCTTGATATACCATAGTGGGGACAGTGAGTACTGTTGGCATAGTCCCCCCAATACAAAATGTAGTCATACTTGCATACATGAATTGTCCGGTATCCAAGACCAAGATCAGAAAGAGCTCTGTTAGCATCAGCGTAAGATTTTGCGAAGTCCACCTTAGGCAAAGCGGTATTCAACAACTTACAAAGCATATTGAATGTCTTGTTGGTCATTGATACGTCTCCAACGTATCTATAATTTTTGATTGCTCCATGCTATATTATCTACTATTTTGGATGTTTATGGGCTTTATTATACACTTTTATATCATTTTTGGGACTAACCTATTAACCCAGAGCGCAGTGCCAGTCTCTGTTTTTACCTTGTTTTATGGTTTCGAAGAAAAGGAAAATCAAACGGAGTCCAATTGACTTGAAACTTCATGGAACTCATTTTTGGAAGGAAAGAAGCCTAGAAGACTTGAAGTGCACGTAAGGGAAGCTTCGAGGAGGCCATGAGGTAGGGGGGCGTGCCCATCCCCCTAGGGCGCACCCTCCACCCTCGTGGGCCCCTCGTGGCCCCCCTGATGTACTTCTTCCGCCTATATATCTCCATATACCCTAAAACTACCGGAGAGCACAATAGATCGGGAGTTCTGCCGCCAGAAGCCTCCGTAGCCACCGAAAACCAATCTAGACCCGTTCCGGCACCCTGCCGGAGGGGGCAATCCCTCTCCGGTGGCCATCTTCATCATCCCGGTGCTCTCCATGACGAGGAGGGAGTAGTTCTCCCTCGGGGCTGACGGTATGTACCAGTAGCTATGTGTTTGATTTCTCTCTCTCTCGTGTTCTTGAGGTGTTACGATCTTGATGTATCGCGAGCTTTGCTATTATATTTGGATCCTATGTTGTTTTCTCCCCCCTCTACTCTCTTCTAATGGATTAAGTTTCCCCTTTGAAGTCATCTTATCGGTTTGAGTCTTTAAAGATTTGAGAACACTTGATGTATGTCTTGCCGTGCGTATCTGTGGTGACAATGGGATATCGCGTGATTCACTTGATATATGTTGTGGTGATCAACTTGCGGGTTCCACCCATGAACCTATGCATAAGGGTTGGCACACGTTTTCGTCGTGATTCTCCGGTAGAAACTTTGGGGCACTCTTTGAGGTTCTATGTGTTAGTTGAATAGATGAATTTGAGATTGTGTGATACATATCGTATAATCATACCCACGGATACTTGAGGTGACATTGGAGTATCTAGGTGACATTAGGGTTTTCGTTGATTTGTGTCTTAAGGTGTTATTCTAGTACGAACTCTAGGGCTGTTTGTGACAGTTATATGAATAGCCCAATGGATTGGTTGGAAAGAATAACTTTGAGGTGGTTTTGTACCCGACCATAATATCTTCGTTTGTTCTCCGCTATTAGTGACTTTGGAGTGACTCTTTGTTGCATGTTGAGGGATAGTTATGTGATCCAATTATGCTATTATTGTTGAGAGGACTTGCACTAGTGAAAGTATGAACCCTAGGCTTTGTTTCGTAGCATTGCAATACCGTTTACGCTCACTTTTATCATTTGTTACCTTGCTGTTTTTACTTTTTTCAGATTACAAAAACCATTATCTACTATCCATATTGCACCTGTGTCACCATCTCTTCGCCGAACTAGTGCACCTATACAATTTACCATTGTATTGGGTGTGTTGGGGACACAAGAGACTCTTTGTTATTTGGTTGCAGGGTTGCTTGAGAGAGACCATCTTCATCCTACGCCTCCTACGGATTGATAAACCTTAGGTCATCCACTTGAGGGAAATTTTCTACTGTCCTACAAACCTATGCACTTGGAGGCCCAACAACGTCTACAAGAATAAGGTTGTGTAGTATACATCAAGCTCTTTTCTGGCGCCGTTGCCGGGGAGGTTAGCGCTTGAAGGTATATCTTTAGATCTTGCAATCGAGTCTTTTAGTTTCTTGTTTTATCACTAGTTTAGTTTATAAAAGAAAACTATAAAAAATGGAATTGAGTTTGTCTCATACGCTTCACCTTTTTAATATCTTTCGTAAGTATGATGGAAAGGATAATTTTGCTCAAGTGCTAGAAGAAGAAATCTATAAAATGTTCAGCACTAATTCTTTGAATGATGAGCATGATTGCAATGTTGTTAGTACGAATTCTTTGAATATCCATGATACTAATGATGATTTCACTAGTTATGATGTCTCCTATAAACATGTCAATTTTTGTGGAGTACATTGGGTTTGTAAGTACACACCAAATAGGGAAGATAGATATTGCAAGAGGCATAAGTACTTAGAAACTAAATTTTTGCAAGAAGAGCTAGATGAATGTGCTGAAAATTTAAATTATCTTGGCCATACTTGTGAGCTTTGAAATGAACATGATAATTTCAATACCCAATGCAAATTGTTTCATGATCGTATCGTGTCCAAAAATTGTGATGACTTGATTTCCCTTGAACATCATAATGAACTTAGTTTGCTCTTGGGTTATGAAGAAATGAAACGTATAACTAAGGATATTCCAAAATTTTCCCTTGATAGAGTTCTTCATTTTGATCTAGAGGAAATTTATATGTATTATGTGGTGAATTGTATTTAAAATCCTTATATTGCCATATACATAAAGAAAAGAAAACAAATAGAAGATGATGAGAATACTAATGAAAGGGAAGAGACCTCCCAATATCCTCCTATTATTTCTTATGATGAATCAGGTGATGATGAGGAGCCTCCTATTCAACCAATCTCCTTAATAAAGAGCTCCAAAAAGAGGATTGAACCCACACATGATGTGGTGAAGAAGAAGAAAATAAAAAGGAAGAGAGGTAAAAAGATATCTCCCCCGAATAATGCTGCTCCTATTACTATTGTGCCCCATGAAAATATAATTGTGGAAGATAATGATACTTCTTATGATCTTGAAAATCTTTTTGGCACTTGCTTGGAAGAATATGATAATTGCTATACTATTGTTGCTATCCATACTATTAATTATGAGAGTGACTATGCTTATGATATGAAAAGGCCCAAGCTTGGGGATGCTATGTTTGATGAAGATGATGTTTTTGTGAATATATTTGCTGAAATTAATGTTTGCCCCAATCTTGGGGATGCTAAGTTTAATGAAGATGATATTTTTAGTCTCCCAAGTTTTGATATGCAAATTTATAATGATGATAGCATGCCTCCTACCTATGATGATTATTGTGATGATACTTATGCTATAAAAAGTAGTGATTATATTTATAAAAATTGTCATGATTATGAGTACCCTTTCTCTGAACATTACTCTTTTAATATGGAAACAATTTATGGTATTTGAGTCTCTTATGATACTCCCACTATTCCGAATAAGAAGAATTTTGCTTATGTGGAGAGTAATAAAATTTCTATGCTTGTAGATCATAAAAAGAATGCTTTAGGTGCTGGTTATATTGTTGAATTCATTCATTATGCTACTGAAAGTTATTATGAGGGAGGAATATATGCTTGTAGGAATTGCAATAATATCAAGTTTCCCCTCTATGTGCTTAAAATTTTGAAGTTATGCTTGTTTTGCCCTCCTATGCTATTTGATTTTTGTTCCCATAAGTTATTTTCTCACAAAAACCTTATGCATAGGAAGTGGGTTAGACTTAAATGTGCTAGTCATATTCTCCATGATGCTCTCTTTATGTTTCAATTCTTATCTTTTATGTGAGCATCATTGAAATCGTCATGCCTAGCTAGGGGCATTAAACGATAGCGCTTGTTGGGAGGCAACCCAATTTTATTTTAGTTCCTTGATTTTTGTTCCTGTTTCATAATAAATAATTCATCTAGCCTCTTTTTAGATGTGGTTTTATTATTTTAATTAGTGTTTGTGCCAAGTAGAACCTTTGGGATGACTTTGGGAAAGTCTTGTTGATCATGCTGTAAAAAACAGAAACTCTAGAGCTCACGAGAATTGCTGCCATTTTTATTTGGAGAGTGATATTTAGTTAATTCTTTTTGAATATGATTAATAGATAAATTTCTCAGGTCCAGCAATTTATTTGAGAATTTTATGAGTTCCAGAAGTATACGTTTGATCCAGATTACTACAGACTGTTCTGTTTTTTACAGATTCTGTTTTTCATGTGTTGTTTACTTATTTTGATGAATCTATGGCTAGTAAAAGAGTTTATAAACCATAGATAAGTTGGAACACAGTAGGTATAACACCAATATAAATAAAGAATTAGTTCATTACAGTACCTTGAAGTGGTGTTTTGTTTTCTTTCGCTAACAGAGCTTACGAGTTTTCTATTAAGTTTTGTGTTGTGAAGTTTTCAAGTTTTGGGTAAGGATTCGATGGACTATGGAATAAGGAGCGGCAAGAGCCTAAGATTGGGGATTCCCAAGGCACCCCAAGGTAATATTCAAGCATGACCAAGAGCCTAATCTTGGGTATGCCCCAGAAGGCATCCCCTCTTTCGTCTTCGTTAATCGGTAACTTTACTTGGAGCTATATTTTTATTTACCACATGATATGTGTTTTGCTTGGAGCGTCATTTTATTTTATTTAGTTGTGCTTGATGTTTGAATAAAATACCAAGATCTGAAATTATTAAATGTTAGAGATTCTTCATATTGTTACATAATTGTTCGACTACTAATTGATCTTCACTTATATCTTTCTTAGTAGTTTGTCATTTGCTCTAGTGCTTCACTTATATATTTTTAGAGCATGGAGGTGGTTTTATTTTATAGAAATAGATGAACTCTCATGCTTCACTTATATTATTCTGATAATTCTAAACAGCATGGTAATTTGCTTTGGTTATGAAACTAGTCCTAATATGATGGGCATCCAAGAGGGATATAATAAAAACTTTCATAAGAAGTGCATTGAATACTAAGAGAAGTTTGATACTTGATAATTGTTTTGAGATATGGAGATGTTGATATTAGAGTAATTCTAGTTGAGTAGTTGTGAATTTGAGAAATACTTGTGTTGAAGTTTGTGATTCGCGTAGCATGCACGTATGGTGAACCGTTATGTGATGAAGTCGGAACATGATTTATTTATTGATTGTCTTCCTTATGAGTGGCGGTCGGGGACGAGCGATGGTCTTTTCCTACCAATCTATCCCCCTAGGAGCATGCGCGTAATACTTTGTTTCGATAACTAATAGATTTTTGCAATAAGTATGTGAGTTCTTTATGACTAATGTTGAGTCCATGGAGTATACGCACTCTCACCCTTCCACCATTGCTAGCCTCTCTAGTACCGCGCAACTTTCGCCGGTACCATAAACCCACAATATACCTTTCTCAAAACAGCCACCATACCTACCTATTATGGCATTTCCATAGCCATTCCGAGATATATTGCCATGCAACTTTCCACCCTTCTGTTTATTATGACACGCTTCATCATTGTCATATTGCTTGCATGATCATGTAGTTGACATTGTATTTGTGGCAAAGCCACCATTCATAATTCTTTCATACTTGTCACTCATGAGTCATTGCATATCCCGGTACACCGCCGGAGGCATTCATATAGAGTCATATCTTGTTCTAAGTATCGAGTTGTAATTCTTGAGTTGTAAGTAAATAAAAGTGTGATGATCATCATTATTAGAGCATTGTCCCAGTGAGGAAAGGATGATGGAGACTATGATTCCCCCACAAGTCGGGATGAGACTCTGGATGAAAATAAATAAATAAATAAAAGAGGAGAAATAAAAAAAGAAAAAAATAGGCCCTAAAAAAAGAGAAGTCCCAAATAAAAAAATATGAAAGAAAAAGAGAGAAGGGACAATGATACTATCCTTTTACCACACTTGTGGTTCAAAGTAGCACCATGATCTTCATGATAGAGACTCTCCTATGTTGTCACTTTCATATACTGGTGGGAATCTTTCATTATAGAACTTGGCTTGTATATTCCAATGATGGGCTTCCTCAAAATGCCCTCGGTCTTCATGAGCAAGCAAGTTGGATGCACACCCACTATTTTCTTTTTGAGCTTTCATACACTTATAGCTCTAGTGCATCCGTTGCATGGCAATCCCTACTCACTCACATTGATATCTATTGATGGGCATCTCCATAGCCCGTTGATACGCCTAGTTGATGTGAGACTATCTTCTCCATTTTTGTCTTCTCCACAACCACCATTCTATTCCACCTATAGTGCTATATCCATGGCTCATGCTCGTGTATTGCGTGAAGATTGAAAAAGTTTGAGAACATCAAAAGTATGAAACAATTTCTTGGCTTGTCATCGGGGTTGTGCATGATTTAAATATTTTGTGAGGTGAAGATAGAGCATAGCCAGACTATATGATTTTGTAGGGATAGCTTTCTTTGGCCATGTTATTTTGAGAAGACATAATTGCTTAGTTAGTATGCTTGAAGTATTATTATTTTTATGTCAATATGAACTTTTATCTTGAATCTTTCGGATCTGAATATTGATGCCACAATTAAGAAGAATTACATTGAAATTATGCCAAGTAGCACTCCGCATCAAAACTTCTTTTTTAATCATTTACCTACTCGAGGACGAGCAGGAATTAAGCTTGGGGATGTTGATACGTCTCCAACATATCTATAATTTTTGATTGCTCCATGCTATATTATTTACTGCTTTGGATGTTTATGGGCTTTGTTATACAACTTTATATCATTTTTGGGACTAACCTATTAACCCAGAGCCCAGAGCCCAGTGCCAGTTTCTGTTTTTAACTTGTTTTAGGGTTTCGAAGAAAAGGAAAATCAAACGGAGTCCAATTGACCTGAAACTTCACGGAACTCATTTTTGGATGGAAAGAAGCCCAGAAGACTTGAAGTGCACGTAAGGGAAGCTTCAAGGAGGCCACGAGGTAGGGGGCGCGCCCTCCACCCTCGTGGGCCCCCTGACGTACTTCTTCCGCCTATATATCTCCATATACCCTAAAACTACCGGAGAGCACAATAGATCGGGAGTTCCGCTGCCAGAAGCCTCCGTAGCCACCGAAAACCAATCTAGACCCGTTCCGGCACCCTGCTTGAGGGGGCAATCCCTCTCCGGTGGCCATCTTCATCATCCCGGTGCTCTCCATGACGAGGAGGGATGTCGGGACCCTGATCCTAAGTCACACCGATCTAGCATGTAACACTTCATATCACTTTGCGGCCTCACGCACGGTATTCCCACGGGTGCCACCTTACCTGGCCCGGGACCGTTTGCGCCTTTTGGCTCATGTATATGATAGTGTCGCTAGCATCCATATGACAGAGAACCCAGGCCGACATGACTAGTCGTGAACCCAAAGTGGCACTAACTTACAGGGACAGGCATACATGAATCAACCACGAGCATGTCGGTCAACAGCGTATGAATCCGGGCTGTAGCACTGGGCTAACAGGACTCCGGTAACCCGGGCTGTAGTAGGCTAGGCAGGACTCGGGATGTCACCGCGTGACATTTCCCCGAAGGGACAGACACAGGAACGAAGTGAATCACATGCCGGCCAGTCAAGTGTTCTGGAGCAGTAGTGCTGGGCTAGCAGGACTCCGGTGAACCGGGCTGTAGCGGACTACTATGGCACATGGAAGCACAAGACTACATTTCCCCATAAGAGAGGCTACCAGAGGTAAACAACTAGGTTGATGGATCCCACACATAGCAATACACGTTACACGTACGCATAACATGCAAGTATGTGTTGTACAACATGGCATCACAACATAACTCAAACTCATATAGATAAAGGCCCGCCACATAGCATTCAATACAAACAGGGGTCTCATGACCCATCATTCAGAGCATATAAGCAACAGAAGCATTACATGTCTGAGTACAGACAACCACAAAAGGAAAAGACTAAGAAGCCTGACTAAACACGACCCTCCCAAGGGTACAAGATCGTAGCTGGGATACAAGCTACTCATCGAAGTCACTAGGGTAACCAACTGCAAAACATAAATAAGCAAACGTGAGTACAAAGGTACTCATCAAGTCTTACATTAGAACTATCTACATATGCAACATTTTCAACAAAGGGGGTGGTGGAGTTTTAACAGCAGCAAGCCAGCTTTGACTCAATGGCTAGCCTATACTACGAGTATCAGAAACTTCTTTGAGGTGAGAAGACGCACACGAGTCCACATATTCACCATATCAATACTCCACTATGGATTCGTTCCTGTCTCCCTACGAGAAGGCCATCCATAGCACTCACACATATCTTGTGGATTTTAGAGTATCCACTTCAAGTTGTCTATGTACTACATAAGTCCTCCAAGTTTCCATATCCGAGGAAAGCGGCTATTCGAATAGATAATATTGACCCTGCAGGGGTGTACTTCTTCACACATGCTCTCGCCACTTATAGCCCTGTACACGTCATGTACCTCGGCAACCTTCAAGCGGAAGCCGGGCGAGGGTGTCGGCCACGACCTGACTAACCACACGAGTCTCTCATCCAGGTTTATCGCCTATTCGGGTTCCATCCGCAAGGAGATCCGGCCGGGGTGTCGCTCACGGCCCCAAACGATGTGTGCAGGGTTCCCAAGCCCACCATCCGGGTGCCACTTGGTACACCGTGCCATGGTGCCTAGTCTGTCCCAAGCCCGTCCCATCGGACACCTCCTGGTAGACAAGTAGCACTACCTACAAACGCCAGAAACTAGTTGCAACTCCTGGACAAAGATCAAGTAGATTAATAAGCCGAGAGAGGCCGGATAACCGGAACCCAATGTGTGGTAGTAACTGGACTTGGATAACATACACAGAACTCAGTGCTTAGGGACGGTTCCAATGAGACAACCTACCATGTACTCTTACATGGCCTCTCATCGCTACCTTTACCAATACATGTTCACACACTTAGCCTTTATCGGTAGGACATGTTCACCACTCCGATTCATTCTTGATGAATCAGACCTGACACAACTCTAAGCATAGCTGGCATAAAGAAATCAAGCATGGATGAGTAGGCACATCAAGGCTCAAGCAACTCCTACTCATGCTAGTGGGTTTCAACTATTTACTGTGGCAATGACAGGTCATGCAGAGGAATGGGTTCAACTACCGCAGCAGAAAAGTAGCAGTTGAATCGTTGTTGTCCTAATGCAGTACAAGGAGCAGGAGCGAGAGAGCGGGATTTATCGAAATGCTCAAGGGGGGTTGCTTGCCTGATAGTTCCACGAAGAAGCACTGCTCCTCATACAAGTACTCGGGACACCTTCCGGAGTAGAACCTATCGAGAAGGGATGGTGCCGGCAATCAATAAACAACCATATGCAACAATATGATGCATGAAGATGACATTTCAAAGATGCTATGATTTGCCCTAATGCATCTAGCATCAATTTGGTTGAAGTCCATATGAACCAAGGGTTCATATGCAAACCCCAAATTAAGTATATAACATGTCATTATTACGTTTTCACTTATACAGCAAGTATAAGTTGGTTTTTCATGCATGAAACTGGCACAAATGGATTCCTTGCATTTTTCTGATGATTTTTCATATATAAATTATTTCATTCTAAGCTACGGTTTAATTTCTATGATTTTTAGAAGTTTTAACTATTTTCTGGAATTCTCTGAATTATTTAAAATCTAGAAAATCAATTACTGCGTCAGCGTGACATCACAGAGGCATCAGCAGGGCTGACCAGGTCAAACCTGACGTGTGGGGGCCACACGTTAGTGACACAGTGGTTAAGCCCGGGTCAAACCCGCACTGACCAGGGCTTGACTTGGCTCTGGGGCCCACTGTCAGTCTCAGGCGGGGATTAGGCTGTGGGATTAGCGCTAATTAAGCCGCCACGTCAGCCTCGTCGAAGTTCGGCCGGCAACGACCAAACCGCGCGGCGGTGCTTCGCCGGAACGCGCTACAGGCGGCAGAAGAGCGCGTGGGGACTACCAATCGGCTGCCCGCGCTCGACCGCATCCACCTGGGAATAGGGGAGGTCGTGAGGACGGCGGAGCTCGCCGGAGCAGGGCTCGCGGTGGTGGCCGGAGCTCGGTTGATGCGGGTTAGGCACTGCAGGGCGCTAGGGGGGCTGCAGTTTGGCGCGTTGGACTCGTGGGGGTGCGGTGAGCTCAGTGGTAAGCTTGGACGCATGCTTGCACGGCCATAGCCGCGGTGGCGACATGGCCGGCGGCAAGGAGCAATCGGCTCCGATGGTCACGGTGGCTAGAAGGCGAGGACGAGCATGGGGAGAGTGGGGAAAGAAACAGGGGCTCACGGCGAATCCAGCAGAGTCAACGGCGAGGCCGGGGAGGGTCTGGAGCCCGCGAATCTACGCCGGCGAACTTCAGTGGCCGACGATGAAGAAGATGAAGATGGCGTTGATGCAGAGCTTCCCGGGTCGCCTGGCACGTTGAGGACATAGTAGGCAGCGAGGCGGAGCTCTGGGGCACGTCCGTGAGGCTAGGGTAGGCCGGTGGCCGCGGTGGCAGCAATCGGCGGCGACCGTGGTGTTCGGCTGCGGGAGAGAGAGCGATACGGAGAAGGGGAAAGGAGGTGTGGGGGATCCATACGGCTCCAGGGGGTCGCGTGGCATCTCCAGAGCGTCGAGGGAGCGGCGGGAAGCAGGAGGTGGCCGGGCGTGCGCCGGCACGCGTCGGGCACGCGCCGTCCATCCGACTGGCGGGAGGAAGAAGACCTCCCTGCCCCTGGTGGGCTGGGCCGGCCAGATGGGCTGCTAGGTGAGCGCCAGGTAATTCTTTTCCCTTTTTTGTTTTCTTTTTCTATTTCTGACATTTGTTTTGACTCTAAAAGAAATGTTAAAACATTTCCATAAATGCTGAAAATATTTGTGGCATCTAGATATAATATTCCAGAGGCCCTCACCAATTCCCAACATTTTTGGAGCCATTAATATATTTATATAATTTAAACAGCTCCAAATCAAATATTTATGCATTGATTCAAAATCCAAAATGTGTAGCAAAAATGCGCATCACCTCTGGTTGTTGTTCCCAACATTATCCAAAGAGCATGAACATTTTTGAAGAGCATTTTGGGTTCATTGAAAATCCATTTTAAAGTTGAACCTATTGGAAAAAAACTTTGGTGCTAGGGTTTGCAACTTTCCCCAATTCAAATTTATTTGAAAGATTAAACATGATGCACAAGCAAGCATAGGACATACCAGAACTAGGGATGTGACAAGGGAGTAGTTCTCCCTCGGGGCTGAGGGTATGTACCAGTAGCTATGTGTTTGATCTCTCTCTCTCTCTCTCGTGTTCTTGAGGTGTTACGATCTTAATGTATCGCGAGCTTTGCTATTATATTTGGATCCTATGATGTTTTCTCCCCCTCTACTCTCTTGTAATGGATTGAGTTTCCCCTTTGAAGTTATCTTATTGGATTGAGTCTTTAAAGATTTGAGAACACTTGATGTATGTCTTGCCGTGCGTATCTGTGGTGACAATGGGATATCACGTGATTCACTTGATGTATGTTTTGGTGATCAACTTGCGGGTTCCGCCCATGAACCTATGCATAGGGGTTGGCACATGTTTTCGTCATGATTCTCCGGTAGAAACTTTGGGGCACTCTTTGAGGTTCTATGTGTTGGTTGAATAAATGAATCTGAGATGGTGTGATACATATTGTAAGTGCATCTATTGCCCCTTAGTGATTTTGCTGTATTGAAGACTTATAGGTTAAAGGACTAATGCGTTTGTGAGTGTACACAGGTCTATAAGTCTATGAGGAGTTTGATATTTACAGAGAAAGTCGACCCCTAAAAATGAAGTTCTTCGACTGAAGATTTGGATCTCTGAAGACTTTTTGAAGACTTTGAAAGTGAAGAAATTGGTGTGACCATGAAGACTTGGTATTCACTCGAGGAACATGAAGCGTGAAGACTTTTGTGTTCGTAGTTTCATTTTATCTTTCTTGAGTCATAGGAAACACCGTACTGTTAAAGGGGGTCGAGGAAATACTAAGGAAAAATTTCCATGTGATGCTCAACTCAAAATCCTACACCTACCAATCCCTTCGAGTGAAGCCATTGGAAATCTCATAGAGTCCATTCATATTCTTCCGCGACAGAGACAAAGTTCTTCTGGTCTCTGAGGAATTTGTTCTGACTGAGGAGTTAGGAATTCGCCAGTGTGGATTTCCTACACAGTGAGGAACATGATAGCCCTGAGGATTTTGCTACTCAAAATTCCAACCGTTGTTGTGCTATGCACCAGCTGTCCCAAAATATCTATCCACCTAACGGTCATATCATTGAAGGGCATTTATGTCTTATCATGTCGGGCTGCTCCCTAGGCTGTAAATAGCCGCCCCCTACAACCACTAGCTGGTTGGCTGATCCAAGAGAAACTGACACTTGTCATTTGAGAGCAACCCATCCTCCGAGGACTTTGAGCGAAAATCATCAAGTGAGGAAAAACCAAAAACCGAAACACCTACAAACCCCAAGTGATTGAGCATCACTGAAGAGATTGATCCTGCGTGGATCCGACGCTTGTTACCTTTGAAGACTGTGCTTCTTCCAGACGGTTAGGCGTCATTGTCTAGAGCATCCAAGAGGAATTGTGGATCGCCGAGTGACCGAGTTTGTGAAGGTTTGGAAGTCGCCTGAAGACTTACCACGAGTGATTGGACGAGGTCTGTGTGACCTTAGTTCAAGGAGAATACGGTGAGGACTGGTTGTCCTGAGCTGCGTGTTCAGGACTGGGTGTCCGGGACTGTGTGTCCTCGAGTTTAAATACTCAGCCGCTCCAACCAGACGTACAACTGAGACAGCAGTTGGAACTGGTCTACCAAATCATTGTCTTCACCAAGCTTACTGGTTCCATTTCCTCAACTCTTTCATTTCCTCATAATTGAGTTGTGTACTTCTTCATATCTGTGTTTGAAGACTTTGAATGAAGACTTTCTCAATTTCCTCAGTTCAATTTCTTCAGTCTGTTTGTCTTCATCCTGTGTTATCCTGTGCTTACGCTTCCTGTACTCTGTGCCTGTCTTCATTTGATCATGATGACTATGCTTGTATTCTGTTATGTTTACTTTTGAGTACTGATTCCACTGGTAGTAGTCTTTGCTAAGGAATTTCCTCACCGGCAAATTCCTCAGTGAAGAATTTCATAAAAATCACCTATTCACCCCCCTCTAGTCGATATAACGCACTTTCAATTGGTATCAGAGCAAGGTACTCCCTTGTTCTGTGTGATTTTGGTTTAACCGCCTGGAGTTTTATTTATGTCGACTGCAGGTATGATCAAGGTCTCTGCTGGGTGTCCTACCTTCGATGGGACGGACTACCCCTACTGGAAGAATAAGATGCGAATGCATCTTGAAGCAATTGATAACGAACTCTGGTATGTTGTGGAAAATGGTGTTCCCTCAGTCACACCTTCTCTGAATGCTGCTGATGTGAAGAGATTCAAGCAACTCGACTCTCAAGCGAAGAATATCATATGTGGCCATCTGAGCAAAGGACAGTATGGCAGAGTGAGTGCTTTGGAGACAACGAAGCTTATCTGGGACAGGTTGTCCAAAGTGAATGAAGGAGTCTCAACTCAGCGTGACTCTCAAGTTGATGTTCTTCGCAATCTCTTCAACCACTTCAAAAGACTCGACAATGAAAATGTTCAACAAACCTTCGATCGCCTCACTGACATCTCAAATGAGCTTCAAGCACTTGGTGCCACTGACATCACCGACCATGAGGTGGTGAAGAAATTGCTGAGATCGCTTGATTCCTCACTTGACACTCTGGCATTGATGATACAAGAACGTGATGATTACAAGTCACTTGATCCCGCTGATATTCTCGAAAGGCTAAATACTCATGAGTTCCAACTTGCTAAAAAGAGAGATCTCTATGGTTCAAGCTATGGCAGAACACGTGCACTGAAGGCCAAGGCAGTATCTGAGTCCAAAGATGAAGACTCTGGTAGCAGCCTTGGTGATCCTGAAGAACTAAGCCATGACCTGGCTCTGCTTGTGAAGAAGTTCCAAAAGTTCTCAAGACGTGGTCTCCTTGGAAGACCCTCAAGGAGTAGTGATTCCTCATCCCGTGACTACAAGAAGAGAACTTGCCACAAATGCAAGAAACCTGGTCACTATATTACTGATTGTCCTTAGTGGGAGAAGGAATCAAAGAATAAGAAATACAAGGATGACAGTTCCGAAGACTCAAAGGAGAAGAAGAAATCTTCAAAGTCCTCATCGTCAAAATCTTCAAAGTCTTCATCTCACAAGAAGAGCAGCTCCAAAAAGGCTCGGGCATTTATTGGCAAGGAAATGGACTCTGAAGCTGAATCTGAGGAAAATGAGGAAGAGGAGGCATTTGAGGAGTCAGACTCTGGTGTGGCGAGCCTAGCCCTCACTACTGCTTTCGTCAGCAAGTCCATCTTCAACTCTGAGGAAAATGATTTCCCCAACTCTGCTGATGACGGCGATGACGACTACGCTCCCACCTATTGCTTCATGGCAAAAGGTGCCAAGGTACTCAAATATCCCTCCTCTGAATCAAGTGAGGATGAATCTGATAAAAACCTCAAGCCTAGTTATTCTAAACTTGCTAAGATTGCTGTGAAACAACAAAAGGCTTTTGAAAAGCTTCAAAATATGCTAGACAAAAGCGATGACCTGTTGGGTGAAGAAATGGATCGAACTCAAACTCTGACTGAAAATCTTCAAAGACTTTAGTCTAAGTTTGATAACCTTCAGAGTCATCATAACACTCTCTTAGCTGATCATGAGAAGCTTTCTTATGAATTTCTTCAAAGAAAGCAAGATCTTGAGAAGCTAAGGGTGAGTTATGACGATCTTCAGAAGGAACATGATTCATTGCTTGCTCAACAGATCAGTTCTACTCAGGTTGAACTCATTCCACCATATTTGAAATGCATTGATCGTGAATCTGCTAATTCTTCACCTGAAAGTTCAAATGCTTCTATTGCTGCAAATTCTTCAACTGTCTCTGTTATCACAAATTCCTCATCTGAGGATACCACTAGTATCACTAACAATGCAGGGTTGAAGGAATTGTATGTGACAGGCATGTACAAAAGCCTCAAAGGGCATCAAGCTCTTTGTGATGTGCTTAAAAAGCAGATCCTCAACAGGAACCCTAGGAAAGAGGGTATTGCCATTGAGAGGAAACTCAATGCTGATGGGACCTACTGGAAACCTGAGCAGTATCCCAAAACCTCATGGGTTGCTGCAAAAGGACCGCCCGTAGATCCATCCACTTTATCTGGCTTTACATGTGAATATCCATATTCTTCTGATGAGTCATTTGACTCCAACTATAATTTGTTCAAAAATCAGAATGGTAAAGTATTTGCTAGATATGTTGAAACTAACTGCCGGAACAGTCCCCCTATGAAGAAAATCTTGGTTCCCAAAAGGTGCCTTAAAAGTCTTCAGGTGAATGTCATCATGACACCACCTGTGAAGAATAGGAACCCCGGATCAAATTCTTCATATGGACCAAAGTCTTCATATGGATCCAAGTCCTCATATGGACCAAATTCCTCACATGGATCAAATTCTTCATATGGATCCATATCCTCATATGAACATCATCGTGCTAACACTCCTGTTTCGCTGGGAAACGCTAAGGGCTATGAATATGTGCATTATTCTTTAAATCATTATGTTCATAAGTCCTCGAAGAATTTCTCTGCTTATTCATATGCTTACCCTAAACCCTCTTCTGTGAAATGAAGTGGACTCGCTTCTATACCACCTTTTTCTTATGGAGCTCACAGAATGATGAACTCTTTGCCACCCCTCTAGATGTGGGTGGTGAAGAAAAAGAACTAATATCTTATGCAGGATTAGGTCTCCAGACGAACTTAAACATCTGAAGAATTTGCTGGAGACCTGAAAATGCTTGAAAGGGCGCAAGCTAACCATGAAGAAATGAATATTCATTTCTCACGTCCTCATACTGCTATATATTTGTTGTACTATTTGATGAAATTCAGTCTGATGAATTTGATGTCATATTCTTCACTGATGAAGTATATGAGTTCGTAAGTTGAACTAATTCATCTGTAGAGGGTGATCAACCCAAAGCTACTGAGTGGGTCCTCGACAGTGGATGTACAAATCACATGACCGGTGGCAAGAACTTATTGGTGGACACTGCTTTATCTCCATCACATCTAAAGCATATCACCTACGCTGACAAAGGCAAAAGCAAGGTATTGGGTCTAAGTAGGGTTGTGATATCAAAGGATCGACACATGGACAAAGTCATGCTTGTCGAGTCCTTAGGATTCAACCTCATGTCTGTCTCAATGCTTTGTGATCTTGATATGGTTGTTTTCTTTGGCAAGTATCGTTGTGTTGTGTCATGGAAGCTGACAATTCCAAACTCTTCGAAGACTTTAGGAGAGGAGACTTGTATATTATTGATTTCTCTACAAGACCACAACCTGCCATGTGTCTACTGGCAAAAGCTTCAGAAGTTTGGTTATGGCATCGACGACTAGGTCATGCTGGCATGAGGAACTTTGCACACGCTTGCGAAGAAGAAGCATGTCATTGGCATCGAGAATGTCAAATTCCTCAAGGATCACCTATGCGGAGCCTGTGAAGCTGGGAAGATGACCAAGGCCAAGCATCCAGCGAAGACTATCATGACCACTACTCGCCCATTTGAATTGCTTCACATGGATCTCTTCGGTCCTAATCATTATTATTCTATTCAAATGAAGCATCTCAATATGGCTTTGTTATTGTTGATGATTACTCTCGTTTACACATGGGTACACCTTGTTACTTACAAACATGAAGTGCAGGAAGTCTTCAAACGATTTTCCTCGAGGGCTTCAACCAACTTTGGTGTGAAGATCAAGCACATCAGAAGTGACAATGGCACTGAGTTCAAGAATTCTGGTCTCGATGACTATCTTGATGAACTTGGTATTACTCATGAGTTATCTGCTCCTTACACTCCTCAGCAGAACGGCGTCGTGGAGCGCAAGAACAGGACTCTTGCTGAGATGGCTCGCACTATGCTTGATGAATACAAAACGCCTCGTCGTTTCTGGACTGAGGCAATTGATACTGCGTGCCACATCATCAACAGAGTATATCTTCACAAATTCTTCAAAAAGACTGCCTATGAACTCCTCACTGATAAGAAACCCAATGTAAGTTATTTCAAAGTCTTCGGTGCTAAATGTTGGATTAGAGATCCTCATCACAACTCAAAATTTGCACCAAAGCACATGAAGGTTTTTATGCTTGGTTTATGGAAAGGACTCGCACACTACAGAGTCTCAACAACGTTCTTCACAAGGTTGTTAAACTGTAGATGTGCGGTTCGATGAAACTAATGGCTCGCAAAGAGAGCACCCTACCTACTGTGATAGAATGAACCAGCACCTGAGGAACTATCAAGTTCAAGGCTGCTGAGGATGTCATTCCTACTGAAGAATCTGCTGAAGAATTCATTCTAGAACATGAAGAACGTCAAGCTAATGCACCTGAAGAAAATGGTGCTGAAGAAAATGCTGATTCAATTCTTCAACGACAACCAGCTCATCCTCGCATTGCAAAAGAAGTGCAAGTTGAAAAGATCATCAATGACATAAGCGCCAGGTCCTCTCACACGCTCAAAAGCTTCACATTTGTCTAACTTTTGGTGGGCACTATGCTTTTGTCTCTATTACAGAGCCCACTAAGGTAGATGAAGCATTTCTGGAGCCTGAGTGGATTCAGGCCATGCAAGAAGAATTACATCAGTTCGAGCTCAACAATGTCTGGGAACTGGTCAAACATCCAGATCCTCGCAAGCACAATATCATCGGCACAAAGTGGATCTACCACAACAAGCAAGATGAAAATGGCCTTGTGGTGAGGAATAAGGCACGACTTGTAGCTCAAGGCTACACACAGGTTGAAGGAATTGATTTCGATGAAACTTTTGCACCTGTTGCTAGACTTGAGGCTATTCGCATATTACTTGCTTATGCTAACCATCATGATATCACTTTATATCAAATGGATGTGAAAAGTGCATTCCTCAATGGTAAGCTTGAGGAAGAAGTATATGTTGCTCAACCCCCAGGGTTTTGAAGATCCAAAGAATCCTGACAAAGTCTTCAGACTCAACAAGGCCCTCTATGGCCTCAAGCAGGCCCCACGGGCGTGGTATGATACTTTGAAGGAATTCCTCATGAAGAAAGGCTTCAAACCCGGTTCACTCGACCCTACTCTTTTCACTAAATCTTATGATGGTGAATTGTTTGTGTGCCAAATATATGTTGATGATATTATCTTTGGCTGTACTGACCAACGTTATAGTGATGAATTTGCCTATATGATGAGTGAAGAATATCAAATGTCTATGATGGGAGAGTTGAAATTCTTCTTAGGTCTTCAAATTCGTCAACAACGCAATGGCATATTCATATCTCAGGAGAAATATCTCAAGGATGTACTGAGGAAATTTGGCATGCAAGATTGCAAAGGCGTCAACATTCCTATGCCGACAAATGGCCATCTATGCACTGATGAAAATGGTATCGACTTCAATCATAAGGTATACTGCTCCATGATTAGCTCTTTATTGTACTTATGTGCATCTAGGCCAGACATAATGCTTAGTGTTTGCATGTGTGCCCGATTTTAAGCTACACCGAAGGAATCACACCATAAGGCTGTGAAGCATATTCTTCGATATCTAGCTCACACACCAACACTTGGATTATGGTACCCCAAGGGCTCGGCTTTTGATCTCCTTGGATATTCTGACTCTGACTATGCTGGTGATCGTGTGGACCGCAAGTCAACATCTGGTACATGTCATATCCTCGGACGATCTTTGGTCTGTTGGTCCTGGAAGAAACAGAACCGCGTATCACTATCTACTGCTGAAGCTGAGTATATTGCCGCTGGTTCTTGCTGTGCTCAATTGCTATGGATGAAGCAAACTCTCAAGGACTATGGCGTCAACATGAAGAATTTGCTCTCTTCTGTGACAATGAGAGTGCCATCAAGATTGCTCACAACCCAGTTCAGCACTCGAAGACTAAGCACATTCAGATTCATCGTCATTTTCTTTGTGATCATGTGTTGAAGGGCAACATTTCTATTGAGCATGTGAAGACTGAAGAACATCTAGCCGATATCTTCACAAAGCCTTGGATGAGAAGAGATTTAGCAAGTTGCGGTGTGAGCTAAATATCCTAGAATCTTCGAATGTTCTTTGAAAAGGACACTCATCCTAACACTTATGCAAAATTGATGACTTAGATGTGCAACACATGAAGAAACGTTTTTCTTCAATCAATGAAGAATAACACTCTTAGTGTGAAGAAATTAACGAAGAATTTGATTCTCAGAACCCTACGATAATTGTACGCGGTGTCTGAAATCATCATTCTTATACGGTGGGTCACGCCACCACCAAAAGTTGAAATTCCTCAATTATTCATATTCTTCAACTTTGCATTGTCTTCACTGCTTTCCGTCGTTTTTCTTCATTGGCTATATATATATAAGTTTATGTCCTCTACAAGCATTCACTTATTGCTAATTCTTCAAGTTGGTTTTTCTGCTAAGTGAATGTGATCGGACCCTTCCCCCTCTATGCTATACTCAACCCAATCTGTTCACAAATTCTTCATGTGCGTTCTATTTGAAACTCGTTCAAAATCTTCACTGTGTCCTTGTCAGCTGAAGAAATTGCGAACGGAACTTTAAAACCTATCTTATCTAAATTTTCGGCTTTGCCGCTCAAACCGTTCCGCATCCCACGATACACTTATCCATTCACCCACGATCGATCTCCACCTCTCACTAGTTGGGTGACACATGTCATGCGAATGAGAAGGGTCAGGGGCACGTTCGTCCAATTTCTTCGGGCGAGCAGTTTTTCACCGTGGCTATAAATACCCCTCCTTCCCTTCCTCACTTCTTTTACTCCGCTCGACCTCTCTCCAGCTCGAGCTTCTCAAACCCTAGCGCCGCTACTTCATCCGCCGGTGAGGAAGAGCTTCACTGCCTCGACTCGTCGCCGACGTACTCGCGCCGACCGCGGAAATCTTCACTCCGCCGCCGCCGTAGTCGTCTTCCTCCGCCGAGTTAGGGCGTGGAAGATCTACACAGACGAACTTCATCTCTACACCTCACTGTTCGTCGTGTTCTTCGTCCAGGGTAATTAAAAGTTACTTTTACTGCCCTCGTTGATTCGAATGATTATCTTCAAAATCTTCAAAGGTGTTTTTCTTCATAGCTTCACACACTAAACACCTCACAAGTCATCTGTTCTTGATTCGTTTCTCTAAGCATCATTTTTCTTCAAGATTCCTCAATTGTGTGGATCTTCGATCTATACAACTCTGGAACCTAAGACAAAGAACGCTTAGTGAAATTCTTCAAGACTCATCTGGTCAAATTCCTCAAACTTGTTCTTTTTGAAAAACCTTCTGAGAACGCATATGACCTCTCCAAATTCCTCGCAACTATACTCTGTTCACAGGTACACATGTCAGCTGCTGAATCACTAGGTTCTCATCAACTTAACTCATTTGCAGCGTTCCTCGAAGAAAAGTTGCATACTTCTTCAGAGAATTCAATTGTCCAAATTCCTCAACTGAAGAAAATGGCTGACGGTAAGAAGCCACAGAAGGGAGGAAAGAGGCCTGAGGTCAATACAGCGTTTGAGATCCCTGATGAAATATATGCTGGGTACTGCACACCTACTGAGGAAACCAAGAATGAGCGCAAGGTGCGCATTCAGAAAATAGAAAGGAGATGGGCAAGAGAGTGGAGGGAGTACAGGTATGTAACTCCAAAGTACATGAAGAAATTCGCACTCAATCCTCCATGCCCAAGAGCTCCATTGGCACCTGGCCAAATCGCTGATCCCACCAGCCTCAAGCGCAGGTGAGGACTATCCTAATGAATGGGCCAAGCGCCAAGCCAAGTTGGCTAAGCAAGCCAAAGAAGCAGTGAGGAAATTCAATGAAGACTCTGCTGCTGCTGCTGCCTCTGCTGAGGCCTTTGCTGTCAAGCCAAAGAAGGCTATGTCAAAGAAGCCTGCGCGCAAGCCAAGTGCTTCACCAACAATGCCCTCAAGGCCAAGTTCCTCAGCAATGCCCTCACGGCCAGAATCCTCAAAGCCCTCACGGCCAATTCCTCATGCTGCTCCTGTTCCTCCAAAGTCCTCAGCTCCTCCGCCAAAGCCCTCAGCTGTTCCGACTAAATCCTCAGCACCTGTGCATCTCGCCTCGTGCCAAAGGACTGCCGGCATCTCCATTGCCTCAGGTGTCTCAGCTAGTTCCTCAGCTGCACCAAGTTCCTCAGCTGGCCCCTCACTGCTGAAGACAAAGGCCACTGCTGGACGAGGTCCTCGCCCAAGTCCTCAAAAGAAACAAGTCGCTTTCCAAGTGCCGTCTGAAGAAGACGAAGCTGATGATGATGAACTTGCAGAAATCATCAGAGACAGGCAAGTCAGGGCCGCTAGAGCCAAAGGACAGAGGTGCCACTGCTTTTGGATCCCAAGTTGATCCTCGACTACATTGATGTTTGGCACAAGGACCCCAACACTCCCATGCCTGACTTCAAGCTGACTCCTGGCCAAAGTCACATGGCTGACTCACTTCATTCTAGAAGAAAAGTGGAAATTTGAGAAGGCCAGGAAGATCAAGAAAGCGTAGTACAAGAAAGAGCGCTATCTGAAGAAAAACGTTGTCTCTATGACAACTAAAGAACTTGTCACTATTCATACTGAGATCAAGAAACTCAGTGATGACTTTGACACATATCGCGCTGATTGGCTTGGATCCAAGGTTCGTTTTGTGAAACTTGCGGATAACTTCACTTCCAATATTGCAGCCCCAACGCAATAGGAAATTCCTCAGGCTGAAGCATCTGCTCAGCCTACTGAAGAAAATGCCAGCACCGCTGTTGACAATCAGGCTGCTGATGAAAATGTGAGTTCCAGGGCTGATGACTGCATTCCAGCCACTGAAGAAATTGCCAGGGCACCCACTAGTGGTGCGCCTGAAGAAAATGAAGAATTCAGGGCAACTGCATCAGTTGTGCCTGAAGAAAATCAACCAGATTCCTCAGCTGCTGCTGCACCAACTTCAACTCCAATCCTTCCATCTGAATCAGATGTGAAGAAGACAAAGGCCGCAGAGCGTGCTGCAGTGAAGAAATGGAAATCATCAGCTGCTTCAGATTCTTCAGCTCCGAAGAAGATGAAGCCTATGACAAGTTCATTTGCTAATCCGATTGATGATGTTCCCATCTCAACCAGGCCATCAAAGGACCTTGTTCCTTTTGATCAAGAATATGTGATCCCCAGCGATCTGATGACGAAACTCCTTCTGATGCTTCGTCTGAGCCGTTGGATGAAGAAATTGAAGTGGATGTGATCCCTTCAACACCTATCATCTCCTCGCCCATGCCTCAGTTCACAGCTGAAGAGGCTGGCGTTGAAGAAATGGAGGATGAAGATGTGAACGTTGGCTGCTCCACACCTGTAATCAGTGATGAATTATGGGAAAGTCAGCATCCAAACTCTCCAATGTTCACACCGCTGCAGCAAATACCTCAGTCGCCTGCACCAACTATTCAAATGGGCTCTAAAGAAACTCATCCCACTGCATCTGTCCATGAGGAAATTCCAGCCACTAGCACTGAAGAAACTGCTGCTGCTTGTCGGGTGGTAGGTGCGACATATGCCAACGGATGGCTTATCATTGTGGGAGCCAGTAAGACATCGCCAGTGCCTGAAAACAGGATAAGGCGAAGACATGCACGCCGGCGGATCTTACCCAGCTTCGGGGATGTCCTTGGAGATAACACCCCTACTGCTGCTCTAGGGGGTCTCCGCATGTTCACTATTCGAACAAGTAGCTACACAATGCTCCTCGAGCTGTTTGGTGGGAGGAGGAAGAAGGGCACGGCTAGCCTGCTTCTTCTTCTTGTGGGGTGTCTAGAACTAGCAGGGGGTCGAACCCTTTGCATGGGTGCCCCGGGGGGTTTATATAGGCCTACCCCCCGGGGGTACAATGGTAATCCGACTGGGCGAGGGGCCCAGCCATCTGTGACTGCGCTCGCCGGCTTCTGCGCCGGCTGCTGGGGCCCGCCGACTGGTGGGGCCCGCCGGCTGCCGGTCCCTTGGTCGACAGGCAGGCCCCACTGTCGAGGGCCTGGTCGGCGGCTGGTTAGTGTGGCTCCACCTTGGTGACGTGGGCTTCGTCGTGGTAGGCGTGGCTACAGTGCCGCCGCCCGTCGGGTGATCGTTGTAGCCTCACCGCGCCTTGTCTCCTTAATGGGGCGTCTTCTTCGAGGGAGGAGGCAAGCCGACTGCGGGGAGCCGGCTCTGTCTTGGGCCGACTGGTTGGAGGCGTGGCCGCCTTCGGGCGTCTTTCTGCCCAAAGGGGCCCACCATCTGTGGGCCACGCTGGCGGCCCGTCGTGGGTGACACCATTGTCAACATGGCAACAGTGCCGCGCCGGGCGGGTCATGCCTACACCGTATGGCCCACTGTGCCAGGCGTGCTCCGGGATTCGGGGGTGGCAGGCTTCACTATAGCCACGCCCCGTCGCACCACCGTTAGGTGGGTGCAAACTTTGAGGGTACGGTCTCGACCGCTTTATGGGAGCCGGCTTCTTGGAGTCAGCCTCCTCATGGCCGGCTTCTTGGAGCCGGCATCTTGGAGCCAGCTTCTTCGAGTCGGCCTCTCATGGTTTTCTTCATGAGGGGTAAAGTCGGGCCGCCTTCTTCGAGCTGGCCTGGGTGACAGCCAGCAAGGGGAAGGCGGCCCCATGTCTTGGATTCCTGAGAGCCGGACGGGCTCGTAATTTTTTCAGAAGGGCCAAGGGAAGCCGGCTAGGCTACCCATGGCTATTTCCTCCGACAGTAGTCCCCGAAGCTGATCGAGCCTCGAGGCGGTCAGAGGGACGAGAAGCTTGGTCAGCTTCCTATCCTGAAGAGCCGGCTTTGCTTGTGCACGCCGACTTCAGAGAGCTCCAGTTCTCGCAGGCGGGGACGCGGACCACGTGGCGAGGAAATCCTGCCAACGCACGCGCGCGACGGGACGTCGCCGCAGGCCCGGGCCCGCCACTCGCAGGCCTCGGTCCGAGCGCGGATCTTCCGTGGCCCACATGGGCCGCTCGCCTTCCCGCGGCGGTTTTATTCCACCATCATGGCACAGTAATCGCGAGACGTGGGGGAGTGGGCACGATCGATCCCCATGCTTCCCCACGCTGTGCCTCCTCGGTTCCGCCACGCGAGCCTATAAGTAGGGGGAGTAGGGGGCGCGACAGAGGTTCGCACGCTCTCTCTCGCTCCGCCCCCTCTCGTCCTTGCTTCTTCCTCTCGTTGCCGCCGGAGCCTCCCGTCTCAGCGCCGCTGCGCCTCCACATCGCCTCGCTCCCATGGCGTTGTCAAGCTCGTGGGACGGCTCCAACGTCCATGAGGATCACGTGGAGTTCCTCCGCCAGACTCGGCGCCTGCCCGACGCCAACCTCGTGCGGGTCCGTCTAGCACCGAAGACGGAGATCTTGCCGGCGCTGGAGGAGGGCGAGCGGGTTGTCTTCCGCTCGCACTTCCTGCGCGGCTTCGGCATTCCGGCGAGCGGATTTCTGCGCTCCTTCCTCGAGTTCTACAACCTCCAGCCACATCACCTCACGCCCAATGCGGTGATGCTGCTGTCGGCCTTCGTCTCCTTCTGCGAAGGCTTCTTGGGGCTGCTCCCCATGCTGGAGCTCTGGGGAGAGTTCTTCCAGAGCAAACTCGGCACCGTCGTCGCGGGCGTGCCCGTCCCCTGCGGGGCCTTCATCGCCATGAGGAGGGCGAGCGAGAACAATCCGTTCCCGCCCATCCCCTTGATCCAGTCGGTGAAGATCTAGCAGAAATCATATTTCTACGTGAAGAACGTCGCCGAGCAAGGAGACCACGTCAACCTGCCGGCTTACGTAGCCGGCCCGCCGGCTGGGAGGCAGCCCTCGTGGAGTTTCCTGTCCCGGTCACTGTCTCAGGCCGGGAACGCCGCCGTCTCCCGGCTTCGGGTGATGATCCAGTCGGAGGGCCTGAACGGGGCCGACTTGGTGGCCGCCTTCGTGGAGCGCCGGATATCTCCTCTCTAGAGCCGGCCCCACATGATGTGCTAGATGAGCGGCCGCTTCGACCCAAGCCGGCTGAGCACCAGGGAGATGCCTCATGCGGAGGTATCGTATATGGTAAACTACATCTCAAATTGCAAGCTCCCCGAAGACTGGCGATACGGCAAGGCGCCGTATTCTCGCGCCAACCCTCCGCCCGTGGTAAGTTTTTATTTTCTTCCTTATTTTCATTGGTAGCCGGCTTCATGACGGCCGGCTTTTAATCAGTCGGTCCTTCTTAGCAGAACCCCCTTCTCCCGCCGACGACCGGGACAGCGGGGATAGAACGCCAGTATGCCCCCGACCGCACGGTGGATGACATCGACGATCCGGACTTGGGGGCGGCCGCCATGGAAGACGCCGTCGTGGGGGACGACGCCGAGCCCGGGGGCACAAGGCTCACCGCCAGCTGAAAGTGCAACTATCCCTAGGTGGTTTTGGTAATTCATAACAACATATAGCTCATTGAGCTAATGCTATTCCAAGATGATTATTTCAGGAAAGCTCAATGATTGGCATGGCATGGATGTGAAAGTGGAACCCTAAAAATGCTAAGGACAATGGATTGGCTCTTCCCCGGCAAGCTTTCCCCGGCAAGGTCACTGTCACGGTGGCAAGCTTTCCCCGGCAAGGTCACGGCGGCAAGCTTTCCCAGGCAAGGTCACTTCATAGCGGCAAGCTTTCCCCGGCAAGGTCACTGTCACGGCGGCAAGCTTTCCCCGGTCATTGAGTCCATAGGAAAAGCCAATACTATCAAGGAGGGATGAGGTGTTCCTTAATGAGCCTCTTGCTCCATGTGCTTAGTGATATGCTCCAAAACCCTCAACTACTTTCCCATATCCACATATGACCTAAACTCTAAGCCAAACCCGGTCCTACCAATTTTTCCTATCCAGCTCCACCGAGTTTCACTTGTCATTAGCCACTGCCAAACCCTAGCAATTCGGTTCTACCGATAAGGCTCTCGGTCCCACCAAGATGGGGTTGCAAACTCTCTGTTTCCCTTTCGTAACTTTTCGGTCCCACCGAAAGAGCGAATCGGTCCCACCGAGATTGCAATGTAAACTCAGTCTTTCCCCTTTGTAACTTTTCGGTCTCACTGAAAGAGCAAATCGGTCCCACCGAGTTTGCCTGACCAACTCTCTGGTTAGCTAGTTACCAAATTCAGTCTCACCGAGTTTGTGTAATCGGTCTCACCGATATTACGTTATGCCCAAACCCTAACCGAATCGGTCCTACCGAGTTGCATGTCAGTCCCACCGAAATTCCTAACGGTCACTAGGTTTACATTCTCGGTCAGACCGAGTTTATTGATTCGGTCCCACCGAGATTGGAAAACTGTGTAACGGTTGGATTTTGTGTGGAGGCTATATATACCCCTCCACCTCTTTCTCATTAAGTGAGAGAGCCATCAGAACACACACATCATTCCAACTCATTTGTTCTGAGAGAGAACCACCTACTCATGTGTTGAGATCAAGACATTCCATTCCTACCATATGAATCTTGATCTCTAGCCTTCCCAAGTTGCTTTCCACTCAAATCTTCTTTCCACCAAATCCAAATCCTATGAGAGAGAGTTGAGTGTTGGGGAGACTATCATTTGAAGCACAAGAGCAAGGAGTTCATTACCTACACACAATTTGTTACTTCTTGGAGAGTGGTGTCTCCTAGATTGGCTAGGTGTCACTTGGGAGCCTCCGACAAGATTGTGGAGTTGAACCAAGGAGTTTGTAAGGGCAAGGACATCGCCTACTTCGTGAAGATCTACCGCTAGTGAGGCAAGTCCTTCGTGGGAGATGGCCATGGTGGGATAGACAAGGTTGCTTCTTCGTGGACCCTTTGTGGGTGGTTGCTTCTTCGTGGACCCTTCGTGGGTGGAGCCCTCCGTGGACTCGCGCAACCGTTGCCCTTGGGTGGAGCCCTGTGTGGACTCGCGCAATCGTTACCCTTCGTGGGTTGAAGTCTCCATCAACGTGGATGTAGGATAGCACCACCTATCCGAACCACGGGAAAAAAATCCGTGTCTCCAATTGCGTTTGATCTTTCCAAACACTTCCCTTTATATTCTTGCAAGTTGCATGCTTTACTTTCCGCTGCCAATATACTCTTTGCATGCTTGCTTGAATTGTGTGATGATTGCTTGACTTGTCCTACAATAGCTAAAATCTGCCAAGAACTAAAATTGGGAAAAGGTTAAGCTTTTATTTGGTCAAGTAGTCTAATCACCCCCCCTCTAGACATACTTTCGATCCTACAAGTGGTATCAGAGCTTTGGTCTCCATTTGCTTGATCTCCATAGCTTTTGGTGATCATAGCCTTGGTTTCACAACCTAGGAGAGTATGGCGTCTAGCGAGGGAAATTATCACCGTAGAGGTCCTTACTTTGATGGTACTAATTTTGCTAGTTGGAAGCATAAAATGAAAATGCATATTCTTGGACATAACCCCGCTGTTTGTGCTATTGTGTGTGTTGGTTTGCAAGGTGACTTCTTTGATGGGAGAGAACCAAACCGTGAAGCTACCGCGGAAGAGTTGAAGATGTTGCAATACAATGCTCAAGCTTGTGATATTCTCTTCAACGAATTATGCCCCGAAGAATTCAACAAAATCAGCCGCCTTGAGAATGCAAAGGAAATTTGGGACACTTTGATTGATATGCACGAAGGTACCGACTCCATCAAGGAATCCAAGTTAGATGTGCTTCAAAGCCAACTTGACAAGTTCAAGATGAAGGATGGTGAAGGTGTCGCCAAAATGTACTCTAGGCTTGCTCTCATCACAAATGAGATTGCCGGCTTAGGAAGTGAAGAAATGACCGATAAATTCATCATCAAGAAGATCCTAAGAGCCTTGGATGGAAAATATGATACCGTGTGCACATTGATCCAAATGATGCCAAATTACAAAGATCTCAAGCCAACGGAAGTGATTGGAAGCATTGTTGCTCATGAGATGTCACTTAAGGATAAAGAGGAACTTCACAACAAGTCAAGTGGTGCCTATAAAGCCTCATGTGAAGCCCCTACATCATCAAGTGAGAAACAAGACTTCAATGAAGAATTGAGCTTAATGGTGAAGAACTTCAACAAGTTCTACAAGAGTAGAAGCAAAGATAGAAGCTCCAAGTCAAGGTCCTACAATGACAAAAGATCTTCTAGTCGAGAGAGAAACTGTTACAATTGTGGAAGACCCGGACACTATTCCAATGAGTGTACGGCTCCCTACAAGAGAAGAGAAGATTCTCCAAAAAGAAGAAGCAAAGGATCACCACCAAGAGAGAGAAGGAGTAGAGATGATCATTATGAACGAAGATACTCACGGAGAAGCAAGGATTCGGAAAGGAAGGAAAAATCATCAAGGAGCTACACAAGACAAAGACATCAAGCTCATGTTGGTGAATGGGAATCCGGCTCCGACTCCGACAGCCACTCAGAGAGAAGTTATCACTCCGACTCCGAAGATAATCAAGATGAAGGTGTTGCCGGTCTAGCACTTGTGTCAACCGACTCCTACGACATATTTGACTCTCCAAATGAAGGAATTGGAAGATGCTTCATGGCCAAAGGTCCTAAGGTAACACACCCCGAGTATGTTGATTTCAATAGTGATGAAGATGACTTGTTAGGTGATGATTTGCTTGGTGAGAACTCTAGTGATGAATACTATGATGAAAAACCAATTAATCATGCTAATCAAGATAAAACGAATGACAATGATAAGGAGAAGATTGAGGCTCTAACTAAAGAACTAAAAACTCTTAAGTTAGCTCATGACACTATCTTCGAAGATCATCGAGAACTTTTAAGAACTCATGAGAAACTACGCTTTGAAAAGCTCATTCTTGAGCAAGAGCATGAGTTCTTAAAGGTAATCAATGATGATCTCCGCAAGAAAAGTTCTTCTTACATTGCCAAGCATTTACTCTTATCCACTTACATGCCTCAAGTCAAATCTAACAAGAAAGATTCTTCCTCTAGTAGTAACAATGATCATGCTAAATCCAATATTGTTGCTTCTAGTAGTTCTCTTGATTCCACTAATGATTCTCTTAGCCAAGTTACACTTGAGCAAGAAAATAGCTTATTGAAGGGAATTATAGAGAAAGGAGTGTACAAGAGCCTTGCCGGAAGTAAGCAATTCGAGGAAATTGTGCGCAAACAAGGAATGCACCGGAAGAATCAAGGTATTGGTTTTGAACGAAAATTCAATGCCAATGGAGTTGAATGGGAAGAAGATCAATACCCCAAGACGAAGTTTGTCCCTCAACAAGAGAAGTATACTTCTTTCAAGGGGACACAAGCTCAAGATGATCTTCCACCACAAGACTACGAGCAAAAAGGCAAGCACAAGCTTCAAGAGGAAATTGATGCATTTGAAGAAGCTCCTAAGACCTTAGTCAAGTGGATTCCCAAGACTAGTTCAAGTTCCACTTCATCAAGTACGACTACAACTCCAAGGATTCCCATCAAGATGATGTGGATCCAAAAGAAGAAGAACTAGAGAGTTCTTGAGGGTGACTCCGCCAACATACTTCACTCTTATCATCGTGGCAAGAACAAGTGCAATCAACTTCCACATCTTGCACTAGTTCAAGGAGTCACAAACCCTCTTGTTGGTAAGACAAGGGACAAGGTAACCTAAAAGTTTTCATGGACATCATCTTTTGTGTGCATCACTCTATGTCTATGGATATCCTTGTTTGCTCCTTGTGGGAATAACCCATGTAGGTATTGAAAGTGCAATTCACTCAAAATGGATAGCTCCAAGAGATCTACATCAACATTGAGCATCCACATCTTCAATATCTACATGAAGTCATCATCGACAAAACCCAAGGTTAGTTCATCCCTCTTAAGGGGGATATCACATCTAGGGGGAGCTTTACTCTAAGACTTGAGCTAAAGCAACTCTAAAGATGTGAACAAAACAATGCTTTATGTAAAAGTGGTAACCCCACTTGAGCTTAAATGATGAGTATGACCTACGATCAAGTGTTCTCACTTGACTCCTAAGTCAATATACTCATATATAGATGACCTAGTCATTGCAAATTGCTTGATAGATGCTAGAATTGGTTGTGCATGCTTTGCCACATATTTCATTTGCTATCTTATTGTGTGAGCATGCTGATTGCATATTTTACTCATTCGAGGACATCCACTTGTTGTTTTGATTGTTGGCTTTATCTTCTTTTGCCAAGTGGATGGACAAGAATGCCTAAGAACCTCCTCTAGCTATCTATGCTTTTCTCGTCTCAAAATCTCTTCATGCTGCATCACAAAACTTGATCAAGTCAGATTCGAACCACTCTGTGTGAGGAGCGCTCGGAGTCCCCGATTCGTCATAGACTTAAACTTCCAAAACCTCTTTATGATTCTCGGTCTGACCGATACTCCACTTTCGGTCCTACCGAGTTCATTAAGTTGATCTAGGTTTTCGATCTCGGTGCAACCGATTTGAACTTTTTGGTCACACCGAGTTGCAATAACTGCACACAGTTTTGCATCTCGGTGCCACCGAGTCGTTCCACTCGGTCACACCGACAGGGTCGGGCTATATATAGTGAAGGGCAGAATTTTGGAAATTTCTCCGAAACCTCCTCGCCCGCGCGATAGCCTGCTCTGCCTTCGTGGTCTCCGGGTCGTCTCCTCGCCGCCAGCAGCCTCCAGTCGCTGGTCTTCGTCGCTGTCAACGGATTTCTGCCCTGCCGTTGTCGCCCTAGCAAGTCCACGGCAAACTAGGGTATGGACTTGATCTTTGTGCTATTCCTCAATCTGAGTCCTAGCACATTGTGATCACATTGATTCTTGCCACGATTGAAACACTTCTATCCAGTCAAAAACGCTCGTAGATTAGGTTTAATTTGAAAATTTTAGGGTTAGGTTTCCGCCAAAACCATCTCGGACCCACCGAGTTGAAAAACTCGGTCCCACCGATCTGGCTTTTGCCATTGCACAAGTGAAACTCGGTCTGACCGAGAATAACTTATCGGTGCGACCGATTTTGGAATTCTGTGAAACCCTAGCAGTCTCGGTGCCACCGAACTGTGACTCGGTCTGACCGAGTTCACCAGTTCTGGTGCCAAAACTGCTTCGGTGTCACCGAGTTTGAAAATCGGTAGATCCGAGATGCTTTCTGTGGAAAACTAAAACTAAGTTTTTGAATTAATCTTTTGCAAAAATCTCTGCTTTTGTGATGCTCATCCACTCTATCTCTTCTATAATCTATTCACAGGGTCAGCAGTCAGTTGCAACATGTCTGATCAAAGTGATAGCCAGAATCTGTTAGAGCAGCAAGTGGTCATGAGTGAGGGCACTAGTCCCTCCAGTTCATCTGATGAAGGCAGCAGGAGCACTCCTAGCAATCTGCCTAAGGCTGCCACACGACAAAGGAAGAAGAGAACGTCTGATTCTGAGGATGAAGACTATGTGGCAGAGGAAGAGGCCACCTCCAAGAGAGTTGAGCCAGCTCAAGGCTCAAAGCCAGGCCTGAAAATCAAGAGGCCAGCAGGCAGGCAGCCAATGTCAAAGGCAAGAGCCTCAACTGAGAAGCCCACTCCCCAAGAGCCCATTGCTGCTGAGGGCAAGAAGAGGAAGGAGAGAGTAAAAAAGACTGTAGCCAAAGTGCTTGGGAGAGCCTCCATCATGGTAGAAGAGGAGGAGGAAGAAGAGGTTGCTGCACCAGCACCCAAGGCAGCCAAACTTATGGGAGATGCCATAAGGTCAGGAACAGCTGCATCCAAGCCCAAGGAAGCACCCAAGGCTGCATCTAAGCCTAAGACAGCTCCAAAGAGAAACACAAGGAGTATACCTGCTGCAGAAAAGAACAAGGCCCCAGTGCCTGAAGCTATTGAAGAAGAAGAAGAGAGTGTCCTTCGGAAGCTCAAGCCCAAGATCCCAGACCACAATGATGCTCATCCTGTGGCTGAGGACATGAAGCTCAGGAGAGACTCAGGGCTCAGGAAATTGAGAGAAGAAGATCCATATGCTTCTAGGAGAAGGACTGCCGTGGATTACAGATTTCATACCAAGGAGCAACAAGATTTCTATGAGACTGTGCTGTTAGATAAGAAGCCCATTGTTTGTGACATGAGATGGGTCGACTGGATCTATATCAAGGAGAATGAAGAGCACTACCCAGGAGTTCAGGACAGCTTCAGAGCGTGTGGAGTAGAGGACTTTGTTGGGCAGAAGCTCACAAAGTAGAACGAGGAACTCATCATGCAGTTCTACTCCACGGCTCACTTTTATCCAGATGGGAGGATTACATGGATGTCAGAGGGTACAAGGTACCAATCTACAGTGGCTGAGTGGGCACAGATCATTAATGCCCCAGAAGAGCAAGATGAGGACTTGGATATCTATGCCAAGAAGAAGATGGACCATAACTCAATGTCCAACATGTACAAGGAAATTCCCAATGTAGCTCTTGACACATTCAAGTTTGGCTCAGTGCATTATCTGCTATTAGGATTGCCTACTATCAATTGGATACTAAGGCACACTCTGTTGCCTAAGTCTGGAGATCACAAGATGATCAGAGGTCACGCGATCAATTTGCTAGATGTGTTTGATGTGCCTCAGAAATTCAAGGTCATGAGTCTCATTGTGGAAACCATTAAGAGGACAGTTGCAGATCAGAAGAGGAGCTGTGGATATGCCCCTCAGATTCAGGAGCTCATCAACTCCAAGATGGGCATGGGCGTATATTTTTTGGATAAGGAACACCTGCCCATCCGTCCAGATTTCGAGAACAATGAAGTTGTGATGACAGAGAACGAGCCATCGTCTGCACAAGCATATGCAAAGAAGGAGAAGGCGAAGAAGGAAAAAGCTGCCAGGATGCCTACTCAAGAGGAGGCATCTGACTATTTCTTGAAGACCAAACAAGAGCAGCTCAGTTACTTGATTGCATCCACGCTGAGAATTGAGCAAAGTCTGGCCAACCTCACTAAAAATCAGCAGAGCCTAGAGAGGATCATGGAACATAAGTTCTATGACTTGGATGTTAAGGTAACAGAAGTTCAGTCTGTAGTGGAGCAGCTCCAGGAGGACATGAATGAGAGGAGAGGCAGGACCACGACTCATGCGTTTGCAAGGGTGCCGCGAGGTCCGAGGTCGTCTGCACTGCCAGTTGTTGACACCAGAGCTACAACGTCTGCACCAGCTACAGCCTCAGCTCCAGCGTCTACTTCAGCTCCAACTCCAGCGACTACTTCAACATCTACAGAAGCCTTCGTCCTTGGAGTGATCCGGAGTCCACCACCACCTGAAGATCAAGCCTGAGCGTCGATCTAGTGCTATGCATTTTCTAGGAACTTTTTGGTAACTTGTTGCCAAAGGGGGAGAAGATGTATAGATCATAGGCTTCGAGAGAGAGAGAGTGTTGCTTTTCTCTCTTGTTTTATTTGGTGGTTTCTTCGAACTTTGTTTTCTTTTGAGTGCTTGATACTACGTCCATATGTTTGTGAGACATCGATGATCATGTGTTTGATCATAAGCTACACTTAATGTTTGCTTAATGCTTGCTTAAACATTATCATTCTATCTATCATTTGTGATCATTCACTACTCTTGGTGATGAGTGCATGCATTTCAATCGTATCATTTTGAGAGCTCCACCAAGATGTATGTGACATGGAAGAGTAACCCATGACTCTAACTCTTTGTGCATTTGCAGTCCAAAGCAAATTTTAAAATATGCACAAATTTAGGGGGAGCTCTTACTTATCACATACTTCTCAAAGCGACGATATATTTCATGCTTATTATCTTTTGTCGAAGCTTTGATCTATATGTTGTCATCAATTACCAAAAAGGGGGAGATTGAAAGTGCAACTATCCCTAGGTGGTTTTGGTAATTCATAACAACATATAGCTCATTGAGCTAATGCTATTCCAAGATGATTATTTCAGGAAAGCTCAATGATTGGCATGGCATGGATGTGAAAGTGGAACCCTCAAAATGCTAAGGACAATGGATTGGCTCTTCCCTAGCAAGCTTTCCCTGGCAAGGTCACTGTCACGGCGGCAAGCTTTCCCCGACAAGGTCACGGCGGCAAGCTTTCCCCGGCAAGGTCACTACACGGCGGCAAGCTTTCCCCGGCAAGGTCACTGTCACGGCGGCAAGCTTTCCCCGGCAAGGTTACTGTTCACGGCGGCAAGCTTTCCCCGGTCTTTGAGTCCATAGGAAAAGCCAATACTATCAAGGAGGGATGAGGTGTTGCTTAATGAGCCTCTTGCTCCATGTGCTTAGTGATATGCTCCAAAACCCTCAACTACTTTCCCATATCCACATATGACCTAAACTCTAAGCCAAACTCGGTCCTACCAATTTTTCCTATCCAGCGCCACCGAGTTTCACTTGTCATTAGCCACTGCCAAACCCTAGCAATTCGGTTCTACCGATAAGGTTCTCGGTCCCACCGAGATGGGGTTGCAAACTCTCTGTTTCCCTTTCGTAACTTTTTGGTCCCACCGAAAGAGCGAATCGGTCCCACCGAGATTGCAATGTAAACTCAGTGTTTCCTATTTGTAACTTTTCGGTCTCACCGAAAGAGCAAATCGGTCCCACCGAGTTTGCCTGACCAACTCTCTGGTTAGCTAGTTACCAAATTCGGTCTCACCGAGTTTGTGTAATCGGTCTCACCGAGATTACGTTATGCCCAAACCCTAACCGAATCGGTCCTACCGAGTTGCATGTCAGTCCCACCGAAATTCCTAACGGTCACTAGGTTTACATTTTCGGTCAGACCGAGTTTATTGATTCGGTCCCACCGAGATTGGAAAACTGTGTAACGGTTGGATTTTGTGTGGAGGCTATATATACCCCTCCACCTCTTTCTCATTAAGTGAGAGAGCCATCAGAACACACACATCATTCCAACTCATTTGTTCTGAGAGAGAACCACCTACTCATGTGTTGAGATCAAGACATTCCATTCCTACCATATGAATCTTGATCTCTAGCCTTCCCAAGTTGCTTTCCACTCAAATCTTCTTTCCACCAAATCCAAATCCTATGAGAGAGAGTTGAGTGTTGGGGAGACTATCATTTGAAGCACAAGAGCAAGGAGTTCATTACCTACACACCATTTGTTACTTCTTGGAGAGTGGTGTCTCCTAGATTGGCTAGGTGTCACTTGGGAGCCTCCGACAAGATTGTGGAGTTGAACCAAGGAGTTTGTAAGGGCAAGGAGATCGCCTACTTCGTGAAGATCTACCGCTAGTGAGGCAAGTCCTTCGTGGGTGATGGCCATGGTGGGATAGACAAGGTTGCTTCTTCGTGGACCCTTTGTGGGTGGTTGCTTCTTCGTGGACCCTTCGTGGGTGGAGCCCTCCGTGGACTCGCGCAACCGTTGCCCTTGGGTGGAGCCCTGTGTGGACTCGCGCAACCGTTACCCTTCGTGGGTTGAAGTCTCCATTAACGTGGATGTAGGATAGCACCACCTATCCGAACCACGGGAAAAACATCCGTGTCTCCAATTGTGTTTGATCTTTCCAAACTCTTCCCTTTATATTCTTGCAAGTTGCATGCTTTACTTTCCGCTGCCAATATACTCTTTGCATGCTTGCTTGAATTGTGTGATGATTGCTTGACTTGTCCTACAATAGCTAAAATCTGCCAAGAACTAAAATTGGGAAAAGGTTAAGCTTTTATTTGGTCAAGTAGTCTAATCACCCCCCCTCTAGACATACTTTCGATCCTACACCAGCTTCGAGGACTGGCCGGATGATTTCGAAGCCGAAGTCGCCCCGCGTCGCCAGCCGGCGGCCGACCATCAGGGCGCGGGCTCGTCTATCACGCCGGCTGCCGGCGGCGGCGCACATAAGCGCCGGGCCACTTCAGGCCTCTTCGGCAGTCGGCCGAAGAAGTCCAAAGCCTCCACCGCGGCGACCAAGCGAGACGAGGCGGCTGCGAAAGCGGCCCGCTTCCGCAAGGCGGTGAAGCAGCCTCAGGCGGTCTCAGCGTAAGTCTTGAATTGCCTTGCCGCATGCTCTTCATCATTTTCTTCTTGTTCGAGCATTCTTCTTAATTTCTTCCGCTTGCTGGACAGGGCGCCGCTTTCCCTTGAGCGTGGTCCGGGCGGCTCTGTAGTTGGGCCGGCTGGAGGTTCTTCAAGCTCCCGCCGCATGGACCCCCGCGCCGACCTCAGGGAGGCCATAGAGCGGAACGCCCGTGAAGCGCGGGAGGAGCGCGAGGCGGCGGAGAAGGCGGCCGCCCAGGCGGCGAGGGAGCAGGCCGATGCGGCAGCCAAGGCCCAGACGGAGGCGGCGACCGAGGAGTCGGAGGCGGAAGGTTCGCGCAACCAGCCTCCGCTGCTCGCCATTCCCCTCCGAGCCGTGGCCCCCGACACCCCATTGCCCTTGGCGGAGGAGATCGTCCAAGACCCGCCGCTGATGGAGAGGGGGGAAGACCCCGTGGCCTTTGCGAGGAGAGCGCCGCCAGCAGCGCCAACCGGAGCGGGCCAAGGCGGCCAATCGTCAGCGGCGCCAGAGGGGCCGACCGGGGGTGAGCCGGAGAACAGAGCCGGCCTCGAGGTACAGCCGGTGACGGGCCGGCGCGCGGGGGGGAGGCGCTGCTCCACCGGAGTTGCCCGAGTCGCGGGCGCAGGTCAGTCGGCGGAAGATCTGGACGCGGCCAGCACTGCCACGTCCGAGTGGACTCCCAGCGGAGGGACTGGCGAGCTGAACATGGCGGCTCAAGGGGTCCGGAGCCGGCTGCAAGCTCAGGCCGCCCTGCTGCAACAGTTCACCTAGGAGTTCTTGTCGACGCGAGCCACCATCCGGGTAAGTCCTTCATTTTTTGCCTCTTTTGATTTCTTGATTTCTTCCGTGGGGGCGCGTCAGCGCACCCACTGGGTGTAGTCCCCGAGATTCGGGCCGACTGCTGCGCAGTCGGGTCGGATCTTTCTCGACGGCTACCTTACTTTGCTTTTTGTCTGAACTTTCAGGAATATCACAACCTCCGTGCTGCCGCCTTCAACTCCCAGGCTCGGGAGTTGAGCCAGAGGACCGACGACCTGGCCGATAGCCGAAGTAAGTACTTGATCTTGTCTGTCTCCTGTGGGGGCGCGTCAGCGCACCCACTGGGTGTAGTCCCCGAGATTCGGGCCGACTGCTGCGCAGTCGGGTCGGATCTTTCTTGACGACTCTTTCCTTATTGGTTTTTCTTTTTCTTTGTCTTCAGGGGCCAACGCCGACTTGAGGAAGGAGCTCGGCGAAGCGAAGGCCGCCCTTCATACCAAGGAGGCCGAGTACGCCGCCTTGGTCCAGGGATGGGATCGCCTAGCCAAGAAGCTGGCCGACCAAGAGGAGAGCCACAAGGTGGCCCTGCAGGCGGCGCAGGATAGCGAAGCCGCCTTGAAGGCGGAGTATGAGACCGAGGCGCCGAGCTGGTCTGAGACCCGGCGAGCCCTGGATGAAGGCTTCAGCCGGATCGAGGATTTGATCGACGGTAAGCCGCCTTCCTCGCCCCTCCCCTGCCCCTTGCCGCCTGGGTTTTTGGCTTATCTTGAGCTGCTGCTTGTTTTTCGGTGCAGACTACTTCCCTGGCTACTCCGCCTTCGCCGCCCAAAGCATTGAGGCCCATCGCGAGGTGCGTCGTCAGGCGGGGGCCAACATCGCGCCGGATGCGAACCGGACGCTTGAGGAGCAGCTCCTGGCTATCCAGGCGCGGTTGCAGCCTGCTCATCGGATGATTCGCCGGCTCCAACGTGCCGGGGCGCAAGTGTTGGCCGCCCTCTAGCCCGGCGAGACGATCCCCCGCACCCCAAGCCGAACTGCCGACTGGCTGGAGGTCGCAGTTGGTCGCTTTGAGGCTTGGAAGGCGTCGGCGGCCCGCCTCGGAGCCGGGCAGGCGTTGGAGTTCGTTCGGGCTTGGTACCCAGGGCTGAGCCTGGACCAGCTGCGCACTTGGCGGATGGAGGCCGACGCGGAGCTGGAGGAGGTGAGGCCGGCTATCGCCCAGCGAGCTTCAACGATCACCGAGTGCACCGACATCAGCATTTTCGCACCCGAAATCGATGATGACGGTGTTGCTCAGCCGGAGGAGTGGTTCGGGATAAACCCGGCGGTGGGCGAGGACTCGGCGGAGGAGATTGCCTCCAGCGACGAAGGCGAGAATGACGAAGAGGAGGACGGCGAAGACGTCGAGCCGGCCAGTGGAACAACCGGCTGACCTCAGGCCGACCGTGCCTCCAGCAACGCGGCGCGTGGAAGCGCGCCTTCTGCGGGAGGCGGTGACCAAGCCGAAGTTCGCCAGCCGGCCGCTCCTTCAGCCAGCACGACCGTCTCCGCCAACCAGTCCGGCTCGTCGGTCGCTCCGCCAGCTTGACCTGCCGTCTTTATCTTTCCTGCTTGTTGTCTTTTGAACAATCTTTATTAAGTTTTCGCAGTTCCACCCACTGGGGGTGTATCCAAACTATGTTGAATGTTGGCCTCTCGGAGGTCTTTTATGTAAATATTATTATGTGCATGTTTGGTTTCCATTCGCGTATGCTTTTTATCCTTAGGCTTTTTCCTTTGCCGCCTTCCCTCTTTGGGGAGGCAAGTACTTGAGCTTTCTTGGATTGAAGTGAAGTGAATGGAAACCGGCCGGCCGGCTACTCTGGTAGCCATTCGGCGGTGGGAGAAAAACCGGCTTTTGTTATATTAGTCCGTTAGTCCCTAGCCGTTTTTTCGTGTGGGCGCCCGTTCCTGCCTTTAACTCTTGCCAGTCAGACAGCCGGTTCTTCGAACTGCGACTTTTGGCAAGAGAAAGCTTGGGAGCCGGCACACTACTTATCTGACTTCGGGTAGGACTTCTGATATAACTCCAGTCGGCCAGTCCCCGGGCCGACTAGTCGAACCCGGTGCCGGACGGAATAAGTACATGAAATAACAAGGTCATAAGCATGATACTTTTCATTCATAGATAAGAGATGGCAGTCCCCGAGCCCTCCTCGGGGGGCCTATTGCCTCGTACTTAATACAAAGGTTAGCGTGATACATACTGCCTTTCAACTATAAAATCTTCGAAGGAGGTTGGCGTTCCATGGTCGTTCTGACTCCTTGCCGGAGTCGTCTCTCTTGTGTGCTTTCGGCTTCTGTGCATCGATCAGGTAGTAGGAGTCATTGCCTAGAGCTCTGCTGATGACGAAGGGGCCTTCCCAAGGGGCTGAGAGCTTGTGCTGGCCGGCTGTTCGCTGGATCAGCCAGAGCACAAGATCGCCCTCTTGGAAAGATCTTGGCCTGACCTTCCGGTTGTGGTAGCGGCGCAAACCCTGCTGGTAGATGGCAGACCGGCTGAGGGCTAACAGCCGGCTTTCTTCCAGCAGGTCGACGCCGTCTTCTCGTGCTTCCTTGGCTTCGCTTCCGTGTACATGGTTACTCGAGGCGAGTCGAACTCGATGTCAGTTGGGATGACCGCCTCGGCATCATATACAAGGAGGAAAGGGGTGAAGCCGGTTGACTTGTTTGGTGTAGTGCAGACTCCAGAGGACAGCCGGCAGCTCATCGAGCCAACAGCCGGCTGAGCGCTCCAGAGGTATGACCAGTCGAGGCTTGATGCCGGAGAGGATGAGGCCGTTGGCTCGCTCGACCTGGCCGTTTGACTGTGGGTGGGCGACGGATGCTAAGTCCAGTCGGATACCTTGGGCCGCGCAGAAACGTGCCAAGGCTCCTTTGGCAAAATTCGTGCCATTGTCGGTGATGATGCTGTGTGGCATGCCGAACCGAGTTGTTATGTCTGCAATGAACGTCACAGTAGTCGGCCCATTCAGCTTCTTGATCGGCTTTGCCTCAATCCACTTGGTGAATTTGTCCACGGCGACAAGCAAATGCGTCATGCCACCGCGCGCCGTCTTGAATGGGCCCACCATGTCCAGTCCCCAAACGGCGAAGGGCCAAGTGAGGGGAATGGTCTTGAGTGCCGAAGCCGGCATGTGTTGCTTGGAGCTGAAAAGTTGGCACCCCTTGCAATGTTTAACTAATTCTTTGGCGTCATCCAAAGCAGTCGGCCAGAAGAAACCATGGCGGAAGGCTTTGGCGACAAGTGATCTTGAGGGCGCATTGTGGCCGCATTCTCCTTGGTGAATGTCTCTGAGGATTCCAATGCCCTTATCTTGCTCGACGCACCGTTGGAGTATTCCAGTGACACTGCGCTTGACTAGTTCTCTGTTGATGATTGTGTATGCTCCGGCTCGACGTTGGACTTGTCTTGCTTCTGTTTCGTCAGCAGGCAGATCTTGGTTTACTAGGAAGTTGAGGATGGACTGAGCCCATGACGGAGCCGCGACTTCTTCTACCGCCAATGTGGCTACTGCCACCAGGGTGGGCGGGCTGGGTGGTGAAATGCTGGAGTCGGCCGCCGGCTGTTGTGCTGGTGCAGTCCCCGGGCCGGCTATCGCAGTCCCCGAGCCGGGTGTGGCAGTCCCCGAGCCGGTTGCCGAAGTCCCTGGGCCGGCTGCGGGAGTCTCGGGGTCGCCTGCTTGGTTCTTCGAGCCGGACCCGGCCGTATCGGGGTCAGACGGCACGAAGATGGAGTTGGATTCTGGAGACGGCTTGATAGATGGCTTGAGGAGGCGTTGTAGAGCGACGCCGGTTGGTATTGCTTGCCGAGTAGAGCCTATTCGAGCCAGGGCATCGGCTGGCTCGTTGTCGGCTCGCGGTACGTGGAGGAACTCGCATCCTTCCAAGTATCCGCTGAGTTGTTGGACCAGGAAGCGGTAGCTCGCCATGTTTGCGTCCTTGGCGTCCCAGTCGCCGGATGATTGCTGGACCACCAGGTCCGAGTCGCCATAACATATGATTCGGCGAATGCCAAGTTCTTTGGCAAGCCGGAGCCCGTGTATGAGCGCCTCGTACTCGGCCACGTTGTTGGAGGCGGCAAAGTGGATCTGTAGCGTGTATCTGAGCTTGTCGCCTTTGGGAGAGGTAAGGACGATGCCGGCTCCCAAGCCGGTGAACATCTTGGACCCGTCGAAGTTCATGCGCCAATGGGTGGAGTCGAGAGTCGGCGGCAGGTACTGGGTCTCGGCCCAGTCGACGAGGAAGTCGGCCAGTGCTTGGGACTTGATGGCGGTGCGGGGCTAGTAGAAGATCGTGTAGGGGGGCAGCTCGATGGCCCATTTCGCCACCCGGCCGGATGCGTCCCGGCTGCCTATGATCTCGGCCAGCGAGTGGTGCATACGACCGTGACGGGATGCTCTTGAAAGTAGGGCTTCAGCTTCTTGGTGGTGAAGTACACGCCGTAACACATCTTCTGGTAGTGCGGGTAGTTCTGCTTTGAGGCGGACAGCACCTCGCTCAAATAATACACCGGCCTCTGGACCGGCTGGGCTCGGCCTTCCTCTGGGCGTTGGACTACGATGACGGTGCTGACCACCCGGCTGGTTGCGGCGATGTAGAGGAGCATGGGCTCTTTCTCAGTCGGCGCCGCCAGAACGGGCGGCGTGGCCAGCATCTTCTTTAGCTCGTGAAACACTTGGTCGGCCTGGTCGTTCCACTCGAAGTGAGTGCTCTTCTTCATGAGGCGGTAGAGGGGGAGAGCTTTCTCTCCGAGCCGACTGATGAAGCGGTTCAAGGAGGCCAAGCACCCGGTGAACTTCTGAATGTCTCGAAGCTTGGTGGGGATCGCCATTCTCTCGATGGCCTTGATCTTCACCGAGTTGCATTCGATGCCGCGTACGGAGACCAGGAAGCCTAGGAGCTGGCCGACTGGCACTCTGAACACGCATTTCTCGGGGTTGAGCTTGATTTGGAACCGGCGTAAGTTCTCAAACGTTTCCTTGATGTCTCCCAGCAAGGTGCCGCGCTTCTCCTTCTTCACCACGATGTCGTCCACGTAAACCTGAGTGTTTCTGCCGAGTTGCTTGAGGAGGCACTTCTGCATGCAACGCTGAAAAGTGGCACCGGCATTTCTCAAGCCGAATGTCATAGTCAGGTAGCAGAAGGCTCCAAAAGGCGTGATGAAGGCGGTCGTCCGGATCCAGCTTTATCTGGTGATATCCAGAGTAAGCATCCAAGAAACTCAACAGCTCGCATCCGGCTGTGGAGTCTATCACTTGGTCTATCCTTGGCAGGGCAAAGGGATCTTTGGGGCAGGCCTTGTTGAGGCTTGTGTAGTCTATGCACATGCGCCACTTGTTGTTCTTCTTTAGCACGAGGACCCGGTTGGCGAGCCATTCTGGAAACAAAACTTCCATAATAAAGCCGGCTGCCAGAAGCCGGGCTATCTCCTCCCCTACAATCCTGCGTTTCTCCTCCGACAGTCGGCGAAGGGGTTGTCTGACTGGCTTTGCATCTTCTCGAACGTGTAGTTTGTGCTCGGCGAATTTCCTCGGAACACCCGACATGTCCTTGGGGGACCATGCAAAGAATTCCCGATTCTCACGGAGGAAATCGGCGAGGTCGCCTTCCAATTGGCTGTTCAGGTTTGCCCCGATGACGGCAAACCTCTCTGGATGCTCGGGGTCAAGAGGTATCTTCTTCGTCTCCTTGGCCGGCTGGAAAGATCCTTGAGTATCATGCTCCTTGGGGTCGGGGGACACGGCCGACTGCTTGCCGGCTATGGCCACGACTCGGTCCAACATCTTCTTTTCCTCGGCAATCACAAGGGACTCGGCCAGCCGGCTGCTGGCTGCCGCGCACTCAGAGGACTTCTTGTAATCGCCGGCTATGGTGATGACGCCTTTGGTGCTTGGTATCTTCATCTTGAGGTATGCATAGTGGGGAACTGCCATGAATTTGGCCAAGGCCGGTCGGCCAAGCAATGCATGGTAAGGGCTCTCCAGGTCCACCACTTCAAACCAGATCGCTTCCCGGCGGAAATGCTCCTTGTCCCCAAAAAGTACATCGAACTTGATCTTGCCAATGGGGGCGCAGGATAAGCCGGGTACGATGCCATGAAACACTATCCGAGTAGGCGTGAGCTGCTTCGTCCTGACGTTTAGCTTCTCCAGGGTGTCACGGTATAGGATGTTGATGCTGCTCCCGCCGTCTATCAACACACAGGAGAAGCGGGCGGCGCGTCTGTCCGTTGCAAGGGTGGCTTCCAGGACCAAAGCATAAGAGCCGGGAGACGGCATCACCTCTGGATGGTCGGCCCGGCTCCAGCTGATGGGCTTTTTCTGACCAATGCATGTGTCCGGCGGGGTTGGCAGCGACCACGCTGACTTCCTGGTGCTCTGGGCGTTTGCTGCGCTGGTCTTTGGGCTGGCTGGTAAAGACGATGTAGGTTGCTTGCTCGTCGGGGAATTCGTCGTGCACGGCTCCGACTGCGGGCCGAGCGGCCGGAGGCGGCGGGCCGGCAGGCGGAGGCGGCATGAGCCCCTCGCCTTTAGAGCTTCGGGTGAGCCAATGGCACTTCCGGGTTGTGTGGTTGGACGGCTTTGCGCCGCTGTGGAACTTGCACGGGGCGTCGAGAGTTTGCTCGTAGGAGAAAGCCGGCTGCCAAGCCGGCCTGCCGCCCTTGGGTTTCTTGGGCGCCGGACGCTCTTCAGGCGGCGCGTCTTCAACTGTGGCCACCTGCCGACTGGCGGGAGGCGACGCGGGGCCCTTGCGCTTGTGGTCGTTCGAGTGGGGGTGTCGGTCGTAATCCCCAGCCGGCGTCTTGGGCGCCGGGTTAAGTACTTTCAAGGACGCGTCTACCATCTGTGGGCCACGCTGGCGGCCCGTCGTGGGTGACACAATGGTCAACATGGCAACAGTGCCGTGCCGGGCGGGTCATGCCTACTCCGTATGGCGCACTGTGCCAGGCGTGCTCCGGGATTCGAGGGTGGCAGGCTTCACTGTAGCCACGCCCCGTCGCACCACCGTTAGGTGGGTGCAAACTTTGAGGGTACAGACTCGACCGCTTTATGGGAGCCGGCTTCTTGGAGTCGGCCTCCTCATGGCCGGCTTCTTGGACTCGGCATCTTGGAGCCGGCTTCTTCGAGTCGGCCTCCCATGGTTTTCTTCATGAGGGGTAAAGTCGGGCCGCCTTCTTCGAGCTAGCCTGGGTGACAGCCAGCAAGGGGAAGGCGGCCCCATGTCTTGGATTCCTGAGAGCCGGACGGGCTCGTAATTTTTTCAGAAGGGCCAGGGGAAGCCGGCTAGGCTACCCATGGCTATTTCCTCCGACACTGCTGAACAACCAACGACGCAGAATGCCACTGAGGAGGAACCAGAAATTCCTCAGCCTAAAGAACCTGCGATTGAGATTCCTGAGGTCGTGATGCAACTCACTGACACTCCTCTGCCGAAGCCAAAGGATCCATTCTCACACAAGCAAAAGTTCAAGGCTGATGATTTCTTCGGCAAGCACATATTCTTCAAAGATTACAACCCATATAACTCTGCTCGCATTAGGAAGAGGCGTTTCTGGACTGCTAGCCAAGCCAATTTCTATTCCTCAGTGCTGTTCAACAAGGAGAAAATCTTCTACCATGAGCATATTCCTCACGTGGATATGTAATCTCTGTCGTGCTTCGCACCAGTCCTCAGTGTTCTTCCTGACGCTGGACTGCTAAACTTTTTCTCTGACATCTGCGATTGGAATGAAGAACTGATTCTTCAATTTTATGCAACGCTGCACATCATTGGAGATGTTGAAGATGTGAATTCATGGGTGCTGGACTGGATGTCTGAAAACACTCACTACACTGCACCAGCCTCTGAATTGCTTCGCGCTCTACCACTCAGTCCTCCCCTTGAAGAAGCTCGCTCCATCTACAGTGAACCTGAGCTCACACATCATTACATGCAGGTGCTGGTGAAACCTTTGAGGCCAGGTCAAGCACCAAGAACCAAATTCCTCGTGAAGGAATTGCTGTACGCGCCCAGAACTGTCTATCGTATTCTTACGAGGACAATTAGTCCTATCAAAGGCCATGACTCATCTGATGTGGAAATTGTTGGCATCATGAAGAATCTGGTATTCAAAATCGTTCATGGCATTCCTGTCAATTATCATGATTTCTTCATGAGGACTATGGCAAATGTTGCACTGTCTCCATTTGAGCTGAAGCCTTATGCACCTTGGATTATGAGATTCCTCAGGACAAGGTCTCCACTCAACTACAAAGTTGATTTCCAGAATCACCTCAGCTACTTGCCCCAATTGAAGTCCTCAAGCAGACATATTCCTCAATTGATGGAAAGGGTAAGGCACCAGCTGTAATAGATGAAGGCATTCGTCCATTGGATGGTCAGTTTCGCAAAGCTGCATCTTATTCCACCAATGATGACTCTGCCACACATGACTCTGCCAATGCACCCAAGTCCACTCCTCAAGCCACTGCTCTGCGCGTGATGACTGACCATGAACTTTTGCTTAGTCTTCACCAGAAGGTGGATCAAAATCACAAATGGGTTAAGCGTCAGTTTGGTTCAGTTCTTCACAACATGACTGCCACACACAATGCAGTGAAGAAAAACCATTACTACCTCCATCAAGTCTTCGGTCGCACCTGGGCAATCCTGTCACATCTGTATGGTGAAGAAGATCTGAAGAAAATGGGTCTCAATGAAGATTTTGACTGGTCTGCACCTCCACCGAAGAAATTCAAGAAGGTCAAGGTTCCTTCTCTGGTGGCCAGCTCATATTCTTCATCGTGTGACACTAATGAAAATTAAGACTTGGATGACACTGTGGCATGCCCTACTACAACAAACGACCCCACCAACACTGGCGCTCCTTCATCAACTTGATATTCTTCAAGGCGTTAGTCCTCATATTCGATCCTTTTGGTCATTTGATGACAAAGGGGGAGAATTTTGAGTTAGTCTTCAAGCGGGTCTTTCTATATGGGCGTTTGTTTGTTAAGTTACAACTCTCGTTCTTCTGAGACTTATTGGATCGACTTGTAAACTTAAACTCGATGGTGCTCTGATACTCTTGATACGTTTTCTGCATGCTTATTCCTCGTTAATATTATTGCACGCATGTTGAATTACATCAGTCACCATATTTCATCATGCATTTCAAAATCTTCACTTTTATATGTCAAATGCATGTATGAATTACAAGATATAGGGGGAGATCTCCATGATTCAACAGTTTAAGTGTGCATTGCTTCAAAAGCAAAATCCTCACTATGCACATCTTCAGGGGGAGTTCTATATCTTGCAATCAAATTCCTCAATATCAGTATTTACACTTCATATGTTTATCCCCGTTGAAAACTTAACCTATATTGTCATCAATCACCAAAAAGGGGGAGATTGTAAGTGCATCTAATGCCCCTTAGTGATTTTGGTGTATTGAAGACTTATAGGTTAAAGGACTAATGCATTTGTGAGTGTACACAAGTCTATGAGGAGTTTGATATTTATAGAGAAAGTCAACCCCTAAAAATGAATTTCTTCGACTGAAGAATTTGGATCTCTGAAGACTTTCTGAAGACTTTGAAAGTGAAGAAATTGGTGTGACTGTGAAGACTTGGTATTCATTCGAGGAACATGAAGCGTGAAGACTTTTGTTTTCGTAGTTTCATTTTTTCTTTCTTGAGTCATATGAAACACAATACTGTTAAAGGGGGTCGAGGAAATACTAAGGAAAAATTTCCATGTGATGCTCAACTCAAAATCCTACACCTAGCAATCCCTTCGAGTGAAGCCATTGGAAATCTCATACAGTCCAGTCATATTCTTCAGCGACAGAGATGAAGTTCTTCTGGTCTCTGAGGAATTTGTTCTGACTGAGGAGTTAGGAATTCGCCAGTGCAGATTTCCTACACAGTGAGGAACATGATAGCCCTGAGGATTTTGCTACTCAAAATTCCGACCGTTGTTGTGCTATGCGCCAGCTGTCCCAAAATACCTATCCACCTAACGGTCATATCATTGAAGGGCATTTATGTCTTATCATGTCAGCCTGCTCCCTAGGCTATAAATAGCCGCCCCTACAACCACTAGCTGGTTGGCTGCTCGAGAGAAACTAACACTTGTCATTTGAGAGCAACCCATCCTCCGAGGATTTTGAGCGAAAATCATCAAGTGAGGAAAAACTCAAAACCCAAACACCTACAAACCACAAGTGATTGAGAATCACTCAAAAGATTGATCCTGCATGGATCCGACGCTTTTTACCTTTGAAGACTGTGCTTCTTCCAGACAGTTAGGCGTCATGGTCTAGAGCATCCAAGAGGAATTGTGGATAGCCGAGTGACCAAGTTTGTGAAGGTTTGGAAGTCGCCTGAAGACTTACCACGAGTGATTGGACGAGGTCTGTGTGACCTTAGTTCAAGGAGAATACGGTGAGGACTGGGTGTCCTGAGCTGTGTGTTCAGGACTGGGTGTCCGGGACTGTGTGTTCTCGAGTTTAAATACTCAGCCGCTCCAGCCAGACGTACAACTGAGACAACAGTTGGAACTGATCTACCAAATCATTGTCTTCACCAAGCTTACTGGTTCCATTTCCTCAACTCTTTCATTTCCTCATAATTGAGTTGTGTACTTGTTCATATCTGTGTTTGAAGACTTTGACTGAAGACTTTCTCAATTTCCCCAGTTCAATTTCTTTAGTCTGTTTGTCTTCATCCTGTGTTATCCTGTGCTTACGCTTCCTGTCCTTTGTGCCTGTCTTCATTTCATCATGATGACTATGCTTGTATTCTGTTATGTTTACTTTTGAGTGCTTATTCCCCTGCTAGTAGTTCTTTGCTAAGGAATTTCCTCACCGGCAAATTCCTCAGTGAAAAATTTCATAAAAATCGCTTATTCACCCCCCCTCTAGTCGATATAACGCACCTTCATATATCGTATAATCATACCCATGGATACTTGAGGTGACATTGGAGTATCTAGGTGACATTAGGGTTTTGGTTGATTTGTGTCTTAAGGTGTTATTCTAGTACGAACTCTAGGGCAGTTTGTGACACTTATAGGAATAGCCCAATGGATTGATTGGAAAGAATAACTTTGAGGTGGTTTCGTACCCTACCATAATCTCTTTGTTTGTTCTCCGCTATTAGTGACTTTGGAGTGACTCTTTGTTGCATGTTGAGGGATAGTTATGTGATCCAATTATGCTATTATTGTTGAGAGGAATTGCACTAGTGAAAGTATGAACCCTAGGCCTTGTTTCCTAGCATTGCAATACCGTTTACGCTCACTTTTATCATTTATTACCTTGCTGTTTTTATTTTTTCAGATTACAAAAACCATTATCTACTATCCATATTGCACTTGTATCACCATATCTTCTCCGAACTAGTGCACCTATACAATTTACCATTGTATTGGGTGTGTTTGGGACACAAGAGACTCTTTGTTATTTGGTTGCAGGGTTGCTTGAGAGAGACAATCTTCATCCTACGCCTCCTACGGATTGATAAACCTTAGGTCATCCACTTGAGCGAAATTTCCTACTGTCCTACAAACCTTTGCACTTGGAGGCCCAACAACATCTACAAGAACAAGGTTGTGTAGTAGACATTAGTCATATGCGTATATGCTTTGATATGAAGTACCCTAATTGTGAATGCTATCTATGTCATTGAGGGAGTCCTGGATTAGGGGGTATCCGGACAGCCGGATTATATCCTTTGGTCGGACTGTTGGACTATGAAGATACAAGATTGAAGACTTCGCCCCGTGTCCGGATGGGACTCTCCTTGGCGTGGAAGGAAAGCTTGGCAATACAGATATGTAGATCTCCTTCCTTGTAACCAACTCTGTGTAACCCTAGCCCCCTCCGGTGTCTATATAAACCGGAGGGTTTAGTCCATAGGACAGACAACATACAATCATACCATAGGCTAGCTTCCAGGGTTTAGCCTCTCTGATCTCGTGGTAGACAAACTCTTGTACTACTCATATCATCAAGAACAATTAAACAGGGCATAGGGTTTTACCTCCATCAAGAGGGCCCGAACCTGGGTAACATCGTGTCCCCTGCCTCCTGTTACCATCCGCCTAGACGCATAGTTCGGGACCCCCTACCCGAGATCCGCCGGTTTTGACACCGACATTGTTGCTTTCATTGAGAGTTCCTCTTTGTCGTCATCATTAGGCTTGATGGCTCCTTCAATCATCGATAGCGATGCAGTCCAGGGTAAGACTTTTCTCCCCGGACAGATCTTTGTATTCGGCGGCTTCGCATTGCGGGCCAACTTGCTTGGCCATCTGGAGCAGATCGAGAGTTACGCCCCTGGCCACCAGGGCAGATTTGGAAGCTTAAACTACACGACTGATATCCGGGGAGACTTGATCTTCGACGGATTCGATCCCCTGCCGAGTGTGCCACACGGTCACGATGAGCATGATTTAGCTCTACCATCGAACAGTGTTCAGGAGATCGCACCGGCAACCGCTCCGACCCTCAATTCGGAGCCAATCGCGCCATCCATGGACGGGTGGATAGACCCCGCCACGGAGGCTGCATCGTCAACAGCGATCGAGCCGAGTATCGACCTTACCCTTCATGAGAGCCGTGACGCCAAACTGCCGGATTCATCCCCGGCCACGGACTCCGAACCGCCCGCGCCCGTGTCTATCGAATCCGACTGGGCACCGATCATGGAGTTCACCTCCACAGATATCTTTCAGGACTCGTCCTTCGGCGACATACTGAACTCATTAAGGTCTCTCTCCTTGTCAAGAGAGTCCTGGCCGAACTATGTCCGACAGGATTGGGATGCAGATGACGAAGAAATTCGCCGCCCACCGACCACCCACTTAGTAGCCACTATCGATGATTTGAACGACACGCTCGACTTCGACTCCGAAGACATCGACGGTATGGACGACGATGCAGGAGACGAACAGGAACCACTGCCCATAGGGCACTGGACAACCACCTCATCATACGATATATACATGGTGGACACACCGAAAGAAGGCAATGGCGACGGGACAGCGGAGGATGACCCCTCCAAGAAGCAACCCAAGTGCCGACGTCGGTGGCGCCGCTCTAAGTCTCGCCAAAGCAAAAGCGGTAATACCGACACAGGAGATAATAGCACTCCAGATAGTGCCGAAGATGACAACAATCCCCTCCAGCAAGATTTAGAGCAGGAGGATGGAGAAGCCAGCCCTCCCGAGAGAGTGGCAGATGGAGAGGCGGAGAATGATAATTACATGCCTCCCTCCGAAGACGAGGCAAGCCTCGACGATGATGAACTTGCCGTGCCTGAGGATCTCGTTGAGCAAGAGCGCTTCAAGCGTCGGCTTATAGCAACGGCAAATAGCCCTAAGAAAAAGCAACAGCAGCTTCAAGCTGATCAAGATTTGCTAGCTGACAGATTGACTGAAGTCCTTGCGGCCGAGGAATATGAACTCGAACGCCCCTCCAAGAGTTACCCAAAGTGCAGGTTGCTACCCCGACTAGAGGAGGAAGCATTAAAACCTACATCTCCAGCGTATGACGCGGCTGATTGGCCACCTCATGGCCGCGACAGAGAGGCATTTCAGCCAAAAGCTCAGCCCGCACCCCGACGCCACTCAAATAAAAATGTCAAGGCACGGGGAAACACGCTAGACCTGCGAGACGTATTAGAGGACAAAGCAAAACACGCAAGAACAATCTATGGATCACGAGGGCGCGCCACTATGCGAGACGATAACCGTCACGCCGGATACAGTAAAAGTAAATCCGGCCGGGCCGAACATAGCGGACAAGACTCATTTGAGCTGCGTCGCGACATAGCCCAGTACAGAGGCGCCGCACACCCCTTATGCTTCACAGACGAAGTAATGGATCACCAAATCCCAGAGGGTTTCAAACCAATAAATATCGAATCATACGACGACACAACAGATCCTGCGGTAAGGATCAAGGACTTCCTCCTGCACATCCACATGGCCCGCGGTGATGATCTACACGCCATCAAATACCTCCCACTTAAACTCAAAGGACCAGCTCGACATTGGCTCAACAGCCTGCCAGCAGAATCCATTGGCTGTTGGGAAGATCTGGAAGCCGCATTCCTCGACAACTTCCAGGGCACTTACGTGCGACCACCAGATGCCGATGACTTGAGCCACATAATTCAGCAGCCATAGGAATCGGCCAGGCAATTCTGGACACGGTTCCTGACAAAGAAAAATCAAATCGTCGACTATCCGGATGCAGAGGCCCTAGCAGCTTTTAAGCACAACATCCGCGACAAGTGGCTCGCCCGGCACCTTGGCCAGGAAAAGCCAAAATCTATGGCAGCCCTCACGACACTCATGACCCTCTTTTGCGCGGGAGAGGACAGCTGGCTGGCTCGCAACAATAACATATCAAAGAACCATGGTACTTCAGATACCAAGGATAGCAATGTCAGGTCACGTCGCAACAAACATAAGCGCCACGTCAACAGTGACAATACCGAGGATACGACAGTCAATGCCGGATTCAGAGGTTCTAAACCCGGGCAGCGGAAAAAGCCATTCAAAAGAAGCACTCCGGGCCCGTCCAGTTTGGACCGTATACTCGATCGCTCGTGTCAAATACACGACACCCCCAACAAGCCAGCCAACCACACCAACAGGGAATGTTGGGTGTTCAAGCAGGCCGGCAAGTTAAATGCTGAAAACAAAGATAAGGGGTCACATAGTGATGACGAGGAGGAGCCCCGGCCGCCGAACACCGAAGGACAGAAGAGGTTCCCCCCACAAGTGCGGCCGGTGAACATGATATACGCAACCCACATCCCCAAGAGGGAGCGGAAGCGTGCGTTAAGGGACGTATATGCGTTGGAGCCAGTCGCCCCAAAGTTCAACCCATGGTCCTCCTGTCCAATCACCTTCGATCACAGAGACCATCCCACTAGTATTCATCATGGCAGATTTGCCGCACTGGTCCTAGACCCAATCATCGACGGATTTCACCTCACTCGAGTCCTTATGGACGGCGGCAACAGCCTGAACCTGCTTTATCAGGACACAGTGCGCAAAATGGGTATAGACCCCTCAAGGATCAAACCCACAAAAACGACCTTCAAAGGCGTCATACCAGGTGTAGAGGCCCATTGCATAGGCTCAGTCACACCGGAAGTGGTCTTCGGATCCCCGTATAACTTCCAAAGCGAGGAGTTAATCTTTGATATAGTCATGTTTCGTAGTGGCTATCATGCACTGCTCGGGCGAACCGCATTTGCGAGATTGAATGCGGTACCGCATTATGCATACCTCAAGCTCAAGATGCTAGGACCTCGGGGGGTCATCACAGTCAATGGAAACACAGCGCTCTCTCCGCATGGAGGAGCACACTGTGACCCTCGCAGCAGAAGCACAAAGCAGCCTCTTCAGGCAATCCACCAGTTCGGTGATTAAACGCCCGGACACCGTTAAGCGCGCCCGGAGTAATCTGCAACAAGACCGCCTGGAACGCTCCGAATTCGCATAGCAATGCGTCCCCCACCCCAGTCCCCGCCAATCAGCGAAATCTGTGCCACGCGTAAATAATTACGCATTGAAAATACCATGGGCATAGATGGGGGGCACGACTACAGCACGCCCCAAAACGTGGCTCAACCGCACTAGGGGTTTCCCGCCTTATTATTTTTTCTCTCTTTCAGGACTTTACTCTCTGGAAACCCCGTCCGGCAGTACGATTGCCGGACACACGATACAACAACCAAGGAGGGAGAAAGTTGCGTCGCATCATGGAATTCCCAGGTGGTCTCTGATAACGAGTGAAATACCTGCTTTAAATACCATTCCTCAGCTTGCCCTTGGAGGGGACATGTCAAATAGTCCTACTTTTTGCTTATCGCACTACTTGTATCATTCTGCTTCGACGCACCTTTTTGAGTAAACAATGCATAGCACTAGACTATTACCGCAATCTCTATTCTTTTTTATATATATGTTCATTCATGACATTCAGCACCCGTACACTCTGGTACGGCCAATACGCCAGGGGCTTAAGCATAACCCATAATACGGTGTGAGAAGTCCGAACACTTTCGACAGTGCGGCACGCCGAACTTATAGCATTATATGCATCAGCTCCGAATCATGTCTTGGGTCAATAGTTGGGTTTGCCCGGCTCCCATGTTTTGGTACCTTACGTTCCACTATATCGGCTAAGGTAGCACTGGGAGAACTACTGCGATTGTGCCCTAGTTCATCTGGGCAAGCACCTCAGTAGAGAAAGCTAAAACTGACTGTCATGATAAGGCGAGAGCTGGTCGCTGTTTGAGAGGTCTTGAGTCCCTAAAGACTTATGCCGCTTAGAGCGAGGAGTCGGCTTTGTCCGGCTTAAGGCGTGTATAGCGCCCCAAATTCGGCCTTCCGAATACTAGGGGCTTCGCCAAAATTTAAAATTGTAGACTTCTATGGCTAAGTGAGAGTGATAAAGCATTATAGTCTGATTGCCTTGTTCGTTGTGCTGAGAACCTCCCTCGAAGGACCCAACAATGGGAAAAAGAGTGCTCAGATTTATCCCAAACACTCGTGGCATGGGGGCAGAAGCCGACGACTGGCCATCTCTCAGATTTAATAAACAGCCGCACAAAAGGTAATATTTTAAATTCAAACAAGTGTTGCATAGCGCATATGAACAAGTTTTCATAATACAGGATCACACGAGAAAGTTCATTCAAAAATTACATCCTTCGCACACTCGTCCGCCACAAGACGGGCACCCTTCAGGACAGCCTCATAATACATTTCGGGGTGGCGATGCTCCTTGCCCTGCGGTGGTCCCTCCTTCACCAGCTTCTCGGCGTCCATCTTGGCCCAGTGCACCTTCGCACGGGCAAAAGCCCGGCGTGCACCTTCGATGCAGACGGACCGCTTTATGACTTCCAGCCGTGGGCAGGCATCCACAAGCCGCCTCACCAGGCCGAAGTAGCTATTGGGAAGGGAGTCGACAGGCCACATCCGGACTATAAGGCCCCTCATGGCCTGTTCGGCCGCCTTGTGCAGCTCGACCAGTTGCTTCAGCTAGTCGCTCACAGGCATCGGGTGTTTGGTCCCAGTATACTGAGACCAGAACAACTTCTCCATCGAGCTTCCCTCCTCGGCCTGGTAATACTTTGTGGAATCCGACACGCTACGGGGCAAATCTGCGAATGCTCCTGGAGAGCTCCGGACTCAGGTAAGTAACAAATAATTTACTTTCACATGCTTGCTTTGCATATTGAATGCCTTACCCGCCGCTATCTTCCTCATCGCCTCAATTTCCCGGAGGGCCTTTTGGGCTTCAGCCTTGGCATGCTTTGTGCTCTCGAGGGCCACGGCAAGCTCGGACCCTCGCATCTTCGAGTCAAGCTCCAAAGTCTCGTGCTTCTTCACGAGAGCCTGGAGCTCTTGCTGCACCTCACCCACCCGTGCCTCTTGTTTCTCCCACTCGATGCGCTCCTCGGCCGCTTTGTTTTCGGCCTCGGACAGCGCTTGCTTCAGAGTCGCCACTTCGGTCGTGGCCCCTAGCACATCAATGATGATCCTATCATTTTGCAACCACATATTTTATATATATATATATAGACAAGGTATTACTTACCTTTGTTCTCCTCGAGCTGCCACTTGGAAAGGCCGAGCTCTTTCTCGGACCGCTCGAGGTCCTGCTTTAGTGCGGCGACCTCCGCATTTAGTGTGGCAGAGGTCAGCAGCGAAGCCTGCATACGCATACAGACATACTTATATTAGACTCCTGCAGATATTATTTGATCCTCTATTCGGCTTTTCTTTGTGAACACCAAACAGAGCATCAGGGGTAACTGTCTATGCGGTAATATTTTCCTATATTTTAAATACTTGCCTCAAAGCTGTTAGAAGGGTGGCACAGGCTTCAGTCAGTCCGCTCTTGGCGGACTGAACCTTCTTGATCACCGCACTCATAATAGTGCGGTGATCTTTGTCGATGGAAGCGCCGCGAAGTGCTCCCAGCAGGTTGTCCGGTGCCTCTGGATGGATAGAGGTCACCGGCACCGGCGGCTTGCCCCTCTTGGAAGGGGGCCGCCTGCCGGAGTCCGAAACCACAGGAGGTTCCAGCGCGGTGTTCGGTTGAGGGCGAACTTGGAGCCCTTGGGAGTCTTGCTCCATTTGCTCCTGGAGTCCGGATGGTCGCCTTGAGGTGCCTCCGGGTCTATCTCCCCCCGGCTCGGTGCCCCTTGAGACAATACCTCGACATTGTCCATAGGGCAAGGAGAGGAGGCGGTTGGAAGTGTATCACTATTCATATCCGACGAGTCCAAGGAACCGTCCGACGAGGATACGTCAATACACGCTCGGGGCGGACTACATAATCATATTCGACGTTAGGAGAAGCAGTGCAACAAAAGTATGCTATGAGTTACTCTGGTATCCGAATACTTACGACTTCGCCAGGGGCTTGGCCCTGAGTAGCCACTCGTCTTCGCCATCGTCGGCAGTGGTGGAACAGTCCGGAAGGAGAGTCCTTCCCTTCTTAGACCCTTCGGCCTCCCCAGTTGGGGCGGCCTTCCTTTTCTTGTCTCCCCTGGATGGAGGGGGAGAATCTTCATCTTCCTCCTCCTCGTTTTCACGGGAGGATTGAGTCTCGGAGTTATCAGAGGACGTGTCTGATACCACCTGATGCCGGGAACTCTTTCGGGTTCCCGTGGCCTTCTTCTTGGTCTTCTCCGGCACCTCATAAGGAGCCGGAGTCCGCATCTCCGTCAAGAGAGCGTCTGCAGGGTCTTCGGGCAGAGGGGCCGGACAGTTAATCTGCTCCGATGTCTCCACCCAGTCCTGTTAAAGGCATGGGAGCTCAGACCCCGCACATGGTTAAGCTATGGGAAATAAATATCCTACCAGATGTACATAACTTACCGGATTTGCAAGGCGCTTTGCGTTTAGCCCGCGGTCCTCGGTAAGAGAAGGGGGGACCTCGGCGCCCTTTAACAGCACCTTCCAGACGTCCTTATGCGTCGTGTCGAAGAGCTCACGTAGAGTCTGGTGCTGGGCCGGGTCGAACTCCCATAAGTTGAAACCCCGTTGTTGACACGGGAGGATCCGGCGGAAGAGCATGACCTGGACTATGTTGACAAGCTTAAGTTTCTTGCTTATCATGTTCCGGATACACTTCTAGAGTCCGTCCAGCTCCACCGATGAGCCCCAAGACAGGCCCTTCTCCTTTAAGGAAGTGAGCCGTGTGGGGATTCCGGATCGAAACTCGGGGGCCGCCACCCAGTTGGTGTCGCGCGGCTCGGTGATGTAGAACCACCCCGATTGCCACCACTTTATGGTCTCCACGAAGGAGCCCTCGAGCCATGTAACATTGGGCATTTTGCCCACCATGGCTCCGCTGCATTCCGCTTGTTCGCCGCCTACTACCTTCGGCCTGATATTGAAGGTCTTCAGCCACAGGCCGAAGTGGGGCCGGATGCGGAGGAAAGCCTTGCACACGACGATGAACGTCGAGATGTTGAGGATGAAATTCGGGGCCAGATCATGAAAGTCCAGCCCATAATAGAACATAAGGCCGCGGACGAATGGATGGAGGGGAAACCCCAGTCCACGGACAAAGTGGGGGAGGAAAACCACCCTTTCATAAGGTTCCGAGGTAGGGACGATCTGCCCCGCGGCTGGCAGCCGGTGCGCGATATCCGCGGCTAAGTATCCGGCCCCACGTAGTTTTTTGATGTGTACCTCCGTGACGGAGGAGACCATCCACTTGCCTCCCGCTCCGGACATGTTTGGAGAGAGTTGAGGAGAAGGATGTGGACTTGGGCGCTGGAGCTCGAGTGGGCAAGAATGGATGAGCAAGGAGGAAGAAGGCGTGGGTAGAAAAAGGTGAAACCTTATCCCTTTATAAGGGCGGACGAAACTATGCGCCCCCACCAGCCTGGTAAAACGCGCTTATCCCCCAAGTGTCGTAATTGATGGCGCGGTTGGGTTACCCACGTCCGTATTGATGGGAATCCCGTAATAAGAGGACAGGATCTCTGCTTCGACAAGATGTGCCAAGGAAACCGCCTCGCAAAACACGCTGAGATAGGTTATGAAAAAGGATTCGAATAAAGACCTGGCTGTGGTGTGATGTCACGCTACTGGGTACGTCAGCATATTAGATTTGTAGAAATATTATTCTCTCTACGGTGGTATGTGGAACTTGTTTTGCAGAGCCGGACACGATCCTCTTATTCAAAATCTTCTATGACGTATTCGGAGGAGGAAGCCGCCTTGCAATGCCGAACACAATCTGCGCGCCGGACTCATCGTCATTGAAGCCTGGTTCAGGGGCTACTGAGGGAGTCCTGGATTAGGGGTTATCTGGACAGCCGGATTATATCCATTGGTCGAACTGTTGGACTATGAAAATACAAGATTGAAGACTTCGTCCCGTGTCCATATGGGACTCTCCATGGCGTGGAAGGCAAGCTTGGCAATACGGATATGTAGATCTCCTTCCTTGTAACCGACTATGTGTAACCCTAGCCCCCTCCGGTGTCTATATAAACCATAGGGTTTAGTCCGTAGGACAGACAACATACAATCATACCATAGGCTAGCTTCTAGGGTTTAGCCTCTTTGATCTCGTGGTAGATCAACTCTTGTACTACTCATATCATCAAGAACAATCAAGCAGGACGTAGGGTTTTACCTCCATCAAGAGGGCCTGAACCTAGGTAGACATCGTGTCCCCTGCCTGCTGTTACCATCCACCTAGACGCACAATTCGGGACCCCCTACCCGAGATCCACTGGTTTTGACACCGACATTCATACTGGCACATTCCTTGTGAAGGGGTTTCATCGCTTCTTCGTTGAGCTTCTAAAAAAATTCCAACCCACCAGATGCATCTTCTTTATTTCAAAATGTTCTGCCCATGTCATCCACTAGAGCTCCCACCATATCAAACATCAATCGTTAGTACAACTCAAAATCATCAAAGTCGTCAAATTCGTAACCATCATCATTGGTAGTACAGTTGTGTGTACCGATGTACCCTGATTCCCCATGATAGATCCACATAATATAGGACTTGAGCATACCAGTGACCTTTATGTGACATATGAAAACATCAATAGTTTCACGGATCCCATTGCGTCAATTTTTGCATGGGCACAACATATCTTCGGCCTCATTATTGTGAGCAAGCATGAATTCCATAAACTGATTCACGCCAGCCATGTATTGTAGCGTGAGGACCGTTCCATGAGTAATCAAACCATGACCCATTGCCTGTATAACATGAAAAGTAAATAGAACGCACCTGATATATGCTACTACAATGTTTTTCAGTAAACATATCTCACCTCAAATCGCCCTGTTTGAAATTGCTGCTGTCAGGCGTGACTGTGCCCTTCAACTGTCGCGTGTGTCCTCATCGTACCCTCACAACCACATTCACCTCGTCGTACCCTCGCAGCCATGTTCACCTCATTGATGTCTACTATGCAACTTTATTCTTGTAGAAATGTGTTGGGCCCCTAAGTGCAGAATTTTGTAGGACAATAGCAATTTTCCCTCAAATGGATGACCTAAGGTTTATCGATCCGTGGGAGGTGTAGGATGAAGATGGTGTCTCTCAAATGACGTTGCAACCAAATACAAGAAATCTCTTGTGTCCCCAGCACACCTAATACAATGGCAAATTGTATAGGTGCACTAGTTCGGCAAAGAGATAGTGATAAAATTGTAATATGAATGGTAGAAATATATTTTTATAATCTGAATAAATAAAAACAGCAAGGTAGCAAATAGTAAATGGGCACAAAAACGGTATTGCAATGCAAGAAAATGAGGCTAGGGTCCGTACTTTCGCTAGTGCAATCTCTCAACAGTGCTAATATAATTGGATCATATAACCACCCCTCAAAGTGCATATGAAGAATCACTCCAAAGTTCCTATCTAGCGGAGAGCATAAGAAGAAATTATTTGTAGGGAACAAAACCACCTCGAAGCTATCCTTTCCGATCGATCTATCCAAGAGTTTGTACTGAAATAGCACCAAATAATTTCAGATTCATAATACTCAATCCAACATAAAGAACCTCAAAGAGTGCCCTGAGATTTCTACCAGAGAAACAAAAGACGAGAACGTGCATCAACCCCGACGCATATATTACCCCAATGTCACCGCAGAGATCCGCGAGTTGAGTGCCAAAACAAATATCAAGTGAATCAATATGATACCCCATTGTCACCACGAGTATTCATATGCAAGACATATATCAAGTGCTCTCAAATCCATAAAAGTATTCAATCCGATAACAACGAAATCTCAAAGGGAAAAACTCAATTCATCACAACAAGATAGAGGGGGGAAACACCATATGATCCGACTATATTAACAAAGCCTGCGATACATCAAGATCGTGACACCTCAAGAACACGAGAGAGAGAGGGAGAGAGATTAAACACATAGCTACTGGTACAAACCCTCAGCCCCGAGGGTGGACTACACCCTCCTCGTTGTGGTGGCCACCGGGATGATGAATATGGCCACCGAATATGATTCCCCCCTCTGACGTGGTGCCGAAACAGGGTCTACATTGGTTTTAGGTGACTACAGAGCCTTGCGGCTACGGAACTTCTGATCTAGGTTAACCCCGAGGGTTTTCAGAATATGCAGGAATTTATAGGGTAAAGAGGGGGTGCGGGAGGCCACCAAGGTGGGCACAACCCACCTGGGCACGCCCTGGTGGGTTGTACCCCCCTCGGGGCACCCACCTAGGTGCTGCTCTGGCCCAATGGATGTCTTCTGGTCGATGAAAAATCCACAAAAAGTTATGCGGTGTTTGGACTCCGTTTGATAATGATTTCCCGTGATGTAAAAAAACAAGCAAAAAACATCAACTGGCACTGGGTCAATAGGTTAGTCCCAAAGAATGATATAAAGTTACTATAAAATGGTTGTAAAACATCAAAGAATCATAATATAGCAGCATGAATGTCGGTGTCAAAACCGGCGGATCTCGGATAGGGGGTCCCGAACTGTGCGTCTAAGGCGGATGGTAACAGGAGGCAGGGGACATGATGTTTACCCAGGTTCGGGCCCTCTCGATGGAGGTAATACCCTACGTCCTACTTGATTGATCTTGATGATATGAGTATTACAAGAGTTGATCTTCCACGAGATCATAGAGGCTAAACCCTAGAAGCTAGCCTAAGGTATGGTTGTATGTTGTCCTACGGACTAAACCCTCCGGTTTATATAGACACCAAAGGGGGCTAGGGTTACACAAAGTCGGTTAAAAGGGAGGAGTTCTACATATCCGTATTACCAAGCTTGCCTTCCACGCCAAGGAGAGTCCCATCCGGACACAGGACGAAGTCTTCAATCTTGTATCTTCACAGTCCAACAGTCCGGCCAAAGGATATAGTCCGGCTGTCTGAAGACCCCCTAATCCAGGACTCCCTCAGTAGCCCCCGAACCAGGCATCAATGACGATGAGTCCGGCGCGCAGAGTGTCTTTGGCATTGCATGGTGTGTTCTTCTCCAAATTCTGAATATTTGTCGACTAGTGTCTGGCTCCCCATAAATGTTGCACTTCTTGGCTTCTGTGCCCAATAAGGGCTATCTTCCACGTGTCGAGCGAATGCGAGGAGCCAGGGCATTTTTACATTCGCCACCCTATCCATGTAAATAAACTGTCTATTAAAGGGACGGGGATTCTTAGATCCAAACCACACCATCCTCCCACAACGAGTATCCATCAGAGCGCGCTCGAAAAAATCCATTCCAACATAGTCGGCCATCGCAGCTCCTCGTCCCGCTCCCGTAGCCCTAAGCCCGGTGATTGTGAGAAGTGTTCCGTCTCGCAGAGCCAATTAGTAGAGTTGCAGACCCAGGGATTTCTCCCTCCAGCATATATGGTCCCCGTTCGAGCCGGGCTCGCCACCTATAATGGCAGGGAGCAAGCGGACAGCTTCCCCAATCCCTCCAAGGGGGAGCGGGTATGCCTTGTCCCTTATATTTACTAAGGGGACTTGGATTTCAGATCCATCCGTTCCTCCGCGGGCTCCTGGAGTTTTACGGCCTCTAGTTGCATAATTTCACCCCCGCATCCATATTACACATCACTGGTTATGTTGCCCTTTATGAGCTGTTTCTGGGCTGCGAGGCTCATTTCGAGCTATGGAAGAGGCTATTCTGCCTTGTGCCCCGTACACAGGAGGGGTCACTATATCAAGTGGGCGGAGCCGAAATATGGCGTATTGCCGAGACCGGATACATGTCCGGTACCCCGAAGAAGACGTCCGAAGACTGGCCTTCGGAGTGGTTTTACATGGAGGACATCCCCCTTCCAGATCCTATTTGGAGGGGTATTCCCGAGTTCAACAATGCTCCTTTGAAGAAACACCGAAGCTGGCGCCCACGGAGCCCCCAGGAGGAAGACAACAGAGAAGTCCTTTACCTGATGGACTGAATTAAAGTGCTGGCTCAATCAGGATTGACAATAAGCGAGGTTATGTCAATATTCATAATGCGGGGGGGTGCAGCCACTTCAATATCGAGGGCACCCCTTGTGGTTCTTTAACGGGGAAGATGATGCCAACCGCTGCGGTCGTAAGGGACCGGACTCCGCTGCTGCTCTAGCAAAAATTTTGTCCGAGTTGTTCAAGGGAGAGGAAGAGGAGTTCATCCGTATTAAGCCACGGGATGGATTCTCCATGTACAACCCTCCAAGCTGGGTGAGCTGTCACTCCTTAGTCCCAAGCTTCCCGCATTCTTTGTCATAAATACTCACATTGCCGTTTCACGGCAGGAACTGCGAAAAGCCGTAAGAGAGGTCAATAGCCCACCTCCACAACCGGAGGACCCTGACCGGGCCCTCGATCCCGGACTCGAAGAGGATTCGGACATATTTGTGGAGCTGATAGACATGACATTCTATCAATTGAGCTGCGATGACGCCATTGTGGCCATCATGGCCGACTATCCTGGGCTACTCCCTACATAGCATGTAAGAAAAAACCGGAGTCCCAACTTCCGAGAAGGATCCCCTTTTATGCACTTCACCTACCATACACATATGGTGTTTTATAGGGAAGGCCTTCGGGATGCCATGACGAACCCGCAGTGACTCGCCAACAAGGGGCACCAAATCCGTGTAGACCAAAAAGGAAGGCGGTCAGGACTGAGACACCGGCGCAGACGTATGATACAAAACCTCGCTCCATGGTTGTCGTCTTTCTTAAAATATAATGACGTCCATGTTTCCTAGTAGAAAAAACGCTCGCCGGACTATATACGAAGAGGTTGCGGATCACGCCTCCACCAGTCGGGCTCCAGGGCTAGACGTAGAGGTGGAAGATAACACGGGGCGAACGTCGGATGCTCCTCCTACAGAGGATGTGGACAGACTATCCGCTACAAATTCTAAAGTGGAGAGCGCCATGAATCACAGGCATTGCCGGGCCATACTCCGTGACGCTTGTTTCTCCCAAGAGGTGTTCGACGCCTTCAACTCAGGAGACGCGTACATTCGTGTTGCTCAAAATGGTCTAGCCAGAGCCACGGACCAGTATGTAAGGGATATACGGGTAAGAAAATCTGACGATTATATATATATATATCAGTAGCCCCTGAGACTTGAAACAGTTGACGCAACTGATTTAAGGATCATTATTTGTGCAGGTTCTTACAGAGAAGAATTCCCAATTGTCTCAAGAGCTAGAAGAGTGCAAGGCCTGGCTAGGGGCCGCTGTTGCCGCGTTGAAGGAGTCCGAGAAGGGCCCCTCTGGTAACACTTGTTTCCATTGCAAAGAATACAGGTATCAGATAGTATGCAGCATGCATGCAAATGTAACAATAGATGTTGCAGATGACCCCGGAGTGAATCCGGAGGCCATGCCGGTGAATGCGGAACATGCTGATCGATAGCTAAATGCTGGCGAGCACGTGCTTACGCGAGTTAGGCAGGAGAAAAATAATCTCCAGGACGCCAATATCCAGCTGGGCGTGGAACTGAAAGATGTCCGAGCCCAGCTTGCGGACTCCGTGAAGGAGAATAAGCGGCTTCGACGCGGTATTTTCAGTAAGTGCTTTGAACAAACTTTGGAAGGAGTTCGGCCAAGAAGCCGGCTAACAGAATTATGCCTACAGGTATGCTGACGGGTCGTCCCGCGGAGGAGATGCCCGGGTCTGGAGGTGATCTTCTACCAGAGCTCTCACAACTGCACGAACAAGTTCGGCAGGTGATGCAGGGTATTGCCCAAGCCTTGTGGCCATCCGCGTCCCCGCCAGGAGGCATGGGGGAGCTTATAGAGAAGCTCAAGGGAGCGCGGCGGCGCTTCCGATTATGTAAGATATCGGCCTGCCGACAAGGTGCAAGGGAAGCCTGGGCTATGGTGAAGACGCGATATACCAAAGCTGACCCAAACCACATGGCCGAGGTCGGACCTGTGGGGCCCGACGGGAATGAGATCCCCGTCAATTTGGTGTATGACCAAGTAGAATTAGCCGCAAAGTAATCCCAACAAGATTGTAGGCTAGACAGCCTGTTGGATGGTATAGAAGAAGAATTTAATCAGTCTTAGTGACTGTGTACTTCAAGTGACATATATAATGTCCCTTGCCGGATTGTAAATCATTTGTCATGGCGGACCTTTTCGCTTCGACCTCTGGACCCGATAGTACAGAGTGTATCCGAATACCCGCTCGGTTATGTAAAAACCGGGCTATGCATGGAAACCAGGCATAGGGGTCATAAGTGCTTGAACAGACAAGTACCCAACTAGCTATGTTATATTACATGGATAGTAAGAAACATCTTCCAGGGAGAATAGTTCCGTTAAGGGTTCCTTTCCCTGGGTATGCATGCCCTAATGTGCATGTCCGAACTGCGAAAAGAGACGCAGGCTATAAACATCTGGGGCATGTGTCAAATTAAATAAAAGTCATCTTTTGTTCACCGACCGAATATTCCCTTAAGAACGCTAGCTTTCGGCTTCACCCAGTCTGAGGTACACATCCGACTGACCCAGCAGTAACAATTGCAGAGGTGCTCCCCTTATGCCCTAGCCGAATTGATGGGAATGTAGGGCATAAATACAAGAGCCAGGCAACCTTGCTTGGCCAAAACTTAAGTCATATTGATGCATATAATGGCGAAAAAAGGTACATGTGGAAGGATAACACATGTGCAGGCCATAAAGCCTAGAAAAATAGTTATATTAAGCTTCTGTGCAGGAAGCCCCCAGCTATAATGAGCTCGGTTAGTGCGTCAAGATTGTGTAACCAAGACACAAGTTTAGCCTTTCAAGGCCTTAAGGAGAATAAAAAGAGAGAAAGAGAGAAAAGACAGATAATTGATATGCAAAAAATTGACGGAGGTAAGGGGACGAACATAGAGTCCGGCACTAGGCGTAGAATCTTCGGAGTCTGGCTGCGTTCCATGGGTTTGGCTCGAGTCGATTATCCGATGCATCCCGCAGATGGTATGCTCCACCGGTCAGAACCTGGTCAATAATGAAGGGACCTTCCAATTTTGGCTTGAGCTTGTTCTTTTTCTTCTCCGGCAGGCGTAGAACTCAACATTATAGGTTTTGGCCCGTACTTCTTTGCTTTGATACCTTTGAGCCTATTGCTGATAGAATACGGAACAGGCTTTTGCCACGTCGCGCTCCTCCTCCAGGGCGTCCAAACTGTCCTACCGATCGAGCTCGGCCTCTCTTTCTTCGTACTTGCGCACTTGAGGTGAGTCATGAATTATGTCGCAAGGCAGAACCGCCTCTGCGCCGTACACCATAAAAACAGTGTGTATCCGGTAGTGCGATTCGCCGTGGTCCACAACCCCCATAGTACGGAGTCGAGCTCCTCTACCCAGTGTGTGTTTGATTCCTTTAAGGACCGCACTAATCTGGGTTTGATGCTCCTCATAATAAGACCATTTGCTCTCTCGACTTGACCGTTAGTTTGCGGGTGATAGACAAAAGCATAATCGAGCTTGATGTCCATGTTGCTGCACCAAAGTTTCACCTCGTCGGCTATAAAGTTCGTGCCGTTGTCAGTGATGATGCTGTGGGGGATGCCATAATGATGTACAACCCCAGATATGAAGTCTATCACTGGTCCGGATTCAGCCGTTTTGACAGGTTTGGCTTATATCCATTTGGTGAATTTATCCACCATGACTAGTAAGTATTTTTTCTTATGGGTTCCCCCTTTAAGGGGTCCGACCATATCAAGCCCCCAAACCGCAAAGGGCCAAGTAATGAGGATTTGTTTGGAGAGCGGTAGGCGGCATATGGCTTTGGTTTGCAAAAAGCTGGCAACCGACACAATGTTGGACCAGATGCTGTGCATCTGCTCGGGCCGTCGGCCAATAGATACCTGTACGGAAGGCCTTGCTCACAAGGGCCCGGGCTGCGGCGTGATGGCCGCCGAGTCCAGCATGGATTTCTGCCAAAAGCTTCCGCCCTTCCTCTTCGGAGATGCACCTTTGAAGGACTCCGGTAGTGCTTTTCTTATAAAGCTCTCCCTCGTGGACCTTGTAGGCTTTAGATCGCCGCACTATGCAGCGTGCCTCATTTTGGTCCTCGGGTAGTTCCTGCCTGGTTAGGTAGGCCAGGAATGGTTCTGTCCACGGGGCGATGACGGCCATTATCACATGGGCTGAAGGTGTTATTTCGATGGTAGAGCCTCCGATTGTATCAGAGTGTTCGGTATCTGATGTTGTGGCCGGGTCCGGACTATTGTTACCGGTGTCCCCTTCCCATACCACGGATGGCTTAAACAGTTTTTCCAGGAAGATGTTAGGTGGGACAGGGTCGCGCTTAGCACCGATACGGGCGAGGATATCCGCCGCCTGATTGTTTTCCCGAGCCACATGGTGGAATTCAAGCCCCTCGAACCGGGCTGACACTTTGAGAACGGCGTTGAGTGGTACTTCTGAGGCCACCGTAATTGAACACTCTTCAAAGTAGTGTCATAATTTCCGGGATGCCATGAATACCGTGTATGCTATCTTTTGATAATGTGGGTACCATGATTTGCATGGAGTGAGGACAGTGGATACATAATATACCGTCTTTTGAAGTGGGAATTTATGTTCGTCCGTCTCTCGTTCGACAACGAGCATTGCGCTTACAACTTGGTGAGTTGCCGCTATATATAACAGCAATGGTTCGCCGACATTTGGCGCGGCCAAGATTGGGTTGGTGGCCAAGATTGGTTTTATTTCTTCCAATCCGGCCATGGCTGCATCTGTCCACTCGAAGTGTTCGGTGCGCCGAAGAAGGCGATAGTGGGGGAGTGCCTTTTTCCTAATCGGGAGATAAAGCGTCTTAAGGCCGCCACACATCTAGTTAGCTTCTGGATTTTCTTAAGGTCAGTTGGGATAGCCAACTGTGATAGAGCCCGGATCTTAGCCGGATTTGCTTCAACTCCTCTACTGGAGACGATAAAGCCCAGGAGCTTTCCGACGGGTATGCCAAAAACGCATTTTTCTGAATTGAGCTTAATGTCGTATGTTCGGAGATTGTCGAATGTGAGCCTCAAGTCATCTATTAAGGAGTCGACGTGTCTGGTTTTAATGACCACATCATCGACGTATGCCTCCACTATTTTGCCGATCTGCTTTTCCAGACATGTCTGAATCATGCGATGATACGTTGCGCCGGCATTTTTAAGCTCGAAGGGCATTGTGTTAAAACAGAAGGGGCCGTATGGAGTGATAAATGCCGTTGCGGCTTGATCGGATTCCGCCATCTTAATTTGGTGGTAACCGGAGTATGCGTCGAGGAAGCACAATGAGTCGTGTCCTGCGGTAGCATCGATAATTTGATCGATGCGAGGGAGGGGGAAGGGATCCTTTGGGCAAGCCTTATTAAGGTCCTTGAAGTCGACACATAGGCGCCAGGATTTGTCCTTCTTTTGTACCATCACCAGGTTTGCTAGCCAGTCCGGATGTTTTATTTTTCTAATGAATCCTGCCTCCAGTAACTTGGCTAGCTCCACTCCCATGGCTTGTCACTTAGGTTCGGAGAAACGCCGAAGAGTCTGCTTGACCGGGTTGAATCCCTTTAGAATGTTAAGGCTATGCTCGGCCAGCCTGCGTGGGATTCCTGGCATGTCTGAAGGATGCAAGGCGAATATGTCCCAATTCTCGCGCAGGAACTCCCGTAGTGCGGCATCTACAGCGGGGTTTAAATGTGCCCCGATGGATGCTGTTTTTGTGCGGTCCGTTGGATGGACTTGGAATTTTACTATTTCATCCGCTGGTTTAAAAGAGGTGGACTTGGATCTTTTGTCTAGTATCACCTCGTCCCTGTCCACTTCGGAGCGCAGCGTGGTTAATTCCTCCGCCACAAGGGTTTCGGATAGTGCCTCGAGGGCCAGTGCGGCTATTTTGTTCTCGGCGCGGAGTGCTATGTCCGGATCACTAGCTAGAGTGATGATTCCATTGGGCCCGGGCATTTTGAGCTTCATGTACCTGTAATGGGGTATGGCTTGGAAAATCGTGAATGCCTCCCGCCCTAGAAGGGCGTGGTATCCACTACTGAATGGGGCCACTTGGAATGTAATTTCTTCGGACCTGTAATTCTCCAGAGTGCCGAATACCACATCTAGTGTGATTTTCCCAGCGCAACGTGCCTCCCGACTAGGGATGATTCCTCGGAAGGTCATGCTGCTTTGCTCAATACAGTTTCTGTCTATTTCCATTTTTTAAAGAGTCTCCTCATAAATGAGGTTTAGTCCGCTGCCGCCGTCCATGAGCACTTTAGTGAGCCGAAAGTCGTCCACAATTGGACTGAGGACCAAGGCGGCTGGTGCTCGGGCTGTTCGGAATTTAGGATCGTCACTGGCATTGAAGGTGATAGCCGTGTCGCTCCATGGATTTATTGCTGCCACGTGGCAGACTTCGGAAAGGCTGCGGAGTGCTCGCTTATGCCTATTATTTGAGGCGAAGGTCTCGAAGACTGTCAATACTGTATTGTTATCCACGACATGGTGCTCTGAGGTGTTTTGGATGAGGAGATCCTCACCGCTCTTGGCCACCTACCAGAGTACCCAACATGCTCTAAGGCTATGTGTTGGTATGGTATCCGCTGTACTATGAATTTTGCAGGGCCTGTTAAGCCATCCCTCCAATATGGTTCCACGCCCTGTAGTGGGATTTTGCTTCTTTGTAATTGAGTCGGGTGACTTATGAGAGTGCACCCTTTTAGTTCGGACTGGGGGTTTTGTTAGAGCCAGATTATCCCAAAATTTTGTTTGGGTTTTCCAGGCGCTTTCCATCGCACAGTACTTCCGCACTATGGCCGCCAAGTCAGTGAAGTGTGATATGTCACGGCGACTTATGGCGTTGAGGATTCCCTTGTCCGTGCAATTGTTGCAAAAGAACGAAATTGCGTCTTCCTCGCGAGAGTCCTTGACCCAATCTAAGACCCCGGGGCGGGGAGTTTCCGATCTTGGAAGTTCGGGTTCCGGGATGTTGCCCCGCAGGTTCGGTATGCAGCCTGATTCTAGGTTTAGGGTTAGCGCGATGTCCTCCCATGGGCGGGTATCCGGCTCGGAGAGCTCGGGAATCCGGACATAGTTCGTCCTCAGGATAGAGGGAGAATCGCTGAATTGCTCCTCCACCACCACTATCTGATGGGTGGCCGGCGGAGAGTCAATCTCCCTTTGGTCGAGTTTAAGACAATCCGATCGTAGTCCGTAGCGACTCCCAGAGCGGCGATGCGATCCAAGAGCTCGTTCAAAGAGGAGAGCTCCATTGGATCCATCTGCTCGGTGAATTTCGAGCCGAGGTGGAGGCTATTTTTGATGACCCGAGAAGTCATCATCGGCGCAGCGACCGAGCGGGCGGTCATGACGAAGCTGCCTAGTCGGAGAGTTTGGCCTAGAGCCAGGGCTCCCCCAGAGGTGATGTTGTCCTTGACAATGAGACGAGCCATCCATCCCTATGATGATGACATAGTGGAACTCTCAATGAAAGCACCAATGTCGGTGTCAAAACCGGCGGATCTCGGGTAGGGGGTCCCGAACTGTGCGTCTAAGGCGGATGGTAACAGGAGGTAGGGGACATGATGTTTACCCAGGTTCGGGCCCTCTCGATGGAGGTAATACCCTACGTCCTGCTTGATTGATCTTGATGATATGAGTATTACAAGAGTTGATCTACCACGAGATCGTAGAGGATAAACCCTAGAAGCTAGCCTATGGTACGATTGTATGTTGTCCTACGGACTAAAACCTCCGGTTTATATAGACACCGGAGGGGGCTAGGGTTACAAAAAGTCGGTTACAAGGGAGGAGATCTACATATCCATATTACCAAGCTTGCCTTCCATGCCAAGGAGAGTCCCATCCGGTCACGGGACGAAGTCTTCAATCTTGTATCTTCACAGTCCAACAGTCCGGCCAAAGGATATAGTCCGGCTGTGCGGAGACCCCCTAATCCAGGACTCCCTCAATGAATACTTCATAAATTATTTATACGTTAGAGGCATATCAGCATCCCCAACTTAATTACTACATGTCCTCGAGTAGGTAAATAATAAAATAAATAATTTATGAAGTGTGAATGCTAGCAAAGTGCACAAGTTTGATCAATGACAATTTCTAGCATCATATCAACAATTATTTCTTATAAAACTTCTCAGGTTAAAGTAGCAACCAATTCACATGTTAAGGTTCAAACAACGAATTCTCTTGAAACTCAACAACCTATGTTTTCAATCACCAAGCAAATGTAATTCAACATATTCAATAGAGTTTAAGTAAGAGCTCCACATACTCAACCATCATATAGTCTTCTATGATTGCTAACACTCACCGCATACACATGAGAAAAACGTTTCAACCGGACACATAGAAATATAAGGGCTTATAGTTTCGCCTCCCAACGTATTCACCTCAAGGGTGATGTCAACAATAATAACTCATGGTACCCATATCCAACTGGATATATGTGCCTACATCTTTCCTCACCACATGATGCTTGCCAAAAGAGAAAAATAAAAAGGAATAGAGAGAAAAACTTTGACTCTTACATGAAAGTAAATACATAAAAGTAAAAGATAGGCCCTTCGCAGAGGAAAGCAGAGGTTTCCATGCGCTTATTTGTTTGTATGCTCAACCCCTTAGTGCAAAAGAACATCATGTTATATTGCCCCTTATGATAGAAACCTTTATTATGCAGTCTTTCTCTTTTATTCTTTGCCATCACAAGTTCGTACAACACTCAATTTTCTCTTACACTAAATCATCTAACACTTTTCACTAAAAAAATACACTTCGGTGATGATACATGTTGGTCACAGTAGGTCACGTTTTCTGTCATGCATGTACATCCATGACAAATTTATGACAGAATCAAGATAGTCATACCTGTGCTGTCGTAGAAGTGACATGACATTACCAAAATTATCATCATGGAAGTGTCCACTTCCATGGTGATAAATCGTGCGTCACAGAAGTGCTTTCCTCAAGGGTGACCGACATAAGTGAAGCACATAGAGTATTCTAATAATTTCTGAATCATGTGTGTCTCTCTCAAAATGGTGTGTGCAGCAAGGATGATTGTGGAGAACTAACAAATAAAGACTCAAATAATACAAGACGCTCCAAGCAGAACACATATCATGTGGTAAATAAAAATATAGCTCCAAGTAAAGTTACCGATAGAAGTAGAAAAAAGAGGGGATGCCTTCCGGGGAATCCCCAAGCTTTGGATTTTAGGTGTCCTTAAATTATCTTGGGGGTGCCATGGGCATCACCAAGCTTAGGCTCTTGCCACTCCTTGTTCCACAATCCATCAAATCTTTACCCAAAACTTGAAAACTTCACAACACAAAACTTAAAGTAGAAAATCTCGTGAGCTCCGTTAGCGAAAGAAAACAAAACACCACTTCAAGGAACTGTAATGAACTCATTATTTATTTATATTGGTGTTAAACCTACTGTATTCCAACTTATTTATGGTTTATAAACTATTTTACTAGCCATAGATTCATCAAAATAAGCAAACAACACGAAAAACAGAATCTATCAAAAACAGAACAGTCTGTAGTAATCTATAGCTAACGCATAATCTGGAACCCCAAAAATTCTAAAATAAATTGCTGGACGTGAGGAATTTATCTATTAATCATCTGCAAAAATAATTAACCAAATATCACTTTCCAAATAAAAATGGCAGCAGTTCTCGTGAGCGCTAAAGTGTCTGTTTTTTACAGCAAGATTAACAAGACTTTCCCCAAGTCTTTCAAATGGTTCTACTTGCAACAAACACTAATTAAACACAAAAAACACAACCAAAATAGAGTCTAGATAAATTATTTATTACTAAACATGAGCAAAAAGCAAGTAATAAAAGTAAAATTGGGTTGCCTCCCAACAAGCGCTATCGTTTAACGCCCCTAGCTAGGCATAAAAAGCAAGGATAGATCTAGGTGTTGCCATCTTTGGTAGGCAATCCATAAGTGGCTCTCATAATAGATTCATAAGGTAATTTAATTTTGTTTCTAGGGAAGTGTTCCATACCTTTCCTTAACAGAAATTGGAATCTAATATTCCCCTCCTTCATATCAACAATTGCACCAATAATTCTAAGGAAAGGTCTACCAAGAATAATAGGACATGAAGGATTGCAATCTATGTCAAGAACAATAAAATCTACGGGCACATAATTCCTATTTGCAACAATACGAACATCATTAATTCTTACCATAGGTTTCTTAATAGTGGAATCCGCAAGGTGCAAGTTTAAAGAGCAATCATCAAAATCACGGAAACCTAACAAATCACACAAAGTCTTTGGAATCTTGGAAACACTATCACCCAAATCACACAAAGCATAGCATTCATGATCTTTAATTTTAATTTTAATAGTAGGTTCCCACTCATCATAAAGTTTTCTAGGGATAGAAACTTCCAACTCAAGTTTTTCTTCATAAGTTTGCATCAAAGCATCAATGATATGTTTAGTAAAAGCTTTATTTTGACTATATGCATGAGGAGAATTTAGCACGGATTGCAACAAGGAAATACAATCTATCAAAGAGCAATTGTCATCATTAAATTACTTGAAATCCAAAATAGTGATTTCATCAATATTTAAAGTTTTGACTTCTTCAATCCCACTTTTAACAATTTTAGCATCAAGATCTAAAGACTCTGAATTTTGGGAACGCCATCTAGGTAAAGGTGGATCATATTCAGTCCCATTATTATCAAGATTCATATTACAAAACAAAGATTTAATAGGGGACACATCAATAAATTTTAGATCTTCATCTTTATTATCATGGAAACTAGAAGAACATGCTTTTATAAAGCAATCTTTCTTAGCACGCATCCTAGAGGTTCTTTCTTTGCACTCATCAATGGAAATTCTCATGGCTTTGAGAGACTCGTTGATATCATGCTTTGGTGGAATAGATCTAAGTTTCAAAGAATCAACATCAAGAGAAATTCTATCAACGTTCCTAGGCAACTCATCAATCTTAAGCAATTTTTCTTCAATCAAATCATTGAAATTCCTTTGAGAAGTAATAAATTATTAAATATTAGATTCAAAATCAGAGGGCATGTTATTATAATTTCCATAAGAATTGTGGTAGGAATTACCATAATTATTAGAGGAATTACTAGGATACGGCCTAGGGTTAAAGTTTCCTGTATATGCGTTGTTACCAAAATTATTCCTACCAACAAAATTCACATCCATAGATTCGTTATTATTCTCAATCAAAGTAGACAAAGGCATATCATTAGGATCAGAAGAAACACTTTTACTAGCAAATAATTTCATAAGTTCATCCATCTTTCCACTCAAAACATTAATTTCTTCTATCGCATGCACTTTCTTATTAGTAGATCTTTCAGTGTGACACTGAGAATAATTAACCATAATATTATCTAGGAGTTTAGTAGCTTCTCCTAAAGTGATTTCATAAAAGTGCCTCCCACAGCCGAATCAAAAAGATTTCTAGAAGTAAAATTCAATCCGGCATAAAAAATTTGTATAATCATCCACAAATTCAAACCATGCGTAGGGCAATTATGTATCATTAATTTCATCCTCTCCCAACCTTGTGCAACATGTTCATGATCAAGTTTCTTAAAATTCATAATATCGTTTCTAAGAGCGTTGATCTTGGCGGGAGGAAAAGACTTAGAGATAAAACCATCTTTGCTCTTATTCCATGAATTAACACTATTTTTAGGCAAAGACGAAAACCAAGCTTTAGCACGATCTCTAAGCAAAAAGGAAATAGCTTTAATTTAACAATATCATTATCCACATCTTTCTTCTTTTGCATATCACACAAATCAACGAAGCTATTTAGATGGGTAGCGGTATCTTCACTAGGAAGGCCGGAAAATGGATCTTTCATGACAAGATTCAGCAAGGCAACATTAATTTCACAAGATTCAGCATCGGTAAGAGGAGCAATCAGAGTGCTAATAAACTCATTGTTGCTGGTATTGGTAAAGTCACACAATTTAGTGTTATCTTGAGCCATCATGACAAGCAAGCAATCCAACACACAAGCAAACGAGGGACGGACAAAAAGAGGCAAATAGAGAAAGAGAGGGAGGATAGAGAGAGAGAGAGAGAGAGAGGGCGAATAAAACAGCAAGGGTGAAGTGAGGTAGAGGAAAACGAGAGGCAAATGGCAAATAATGTAATGCGGGAGATAAGGGTCGTGATGGGTACTTGGTATGTTGACTTTTGCGTAGACCTCCCCGGCAACGGTGCCAGAAATCCTTCTTGCTACCTCTTGAGCACTTGCGTTGGTTTTCCCTTGAAGAGGAAAGGGTGGTGCAGCAAAGTAGCGTACGTATTTCCCTCAGTTTTTGAGAACCAAAGTATCAATCCAGTAGGAGGCCACACATGAGTCCCTCATAGATACACAAACAAATAAATCCTCGCAACCAACGCGATAAGGGGTTGTCAATCCCTACACGGTCACTTACGAGAGTGAGATCTGATAGATATGATAAGATAATATTTTTGGTATTTTTATGATAAAGATGCAAAGTAAAATAAAAGGCAATAAAAATAACTAAGTATTGGAAGATTAATATGATGGAAGATAGACCCGGGGGCCATAGGTTTCACTAGTGGCTTCTCTCGAGAGCATAAGTATTCACGGCGGGTAAACAAATTACTGTTGAGCAATTGACAGAATTGAGCATAATTATGAGAATATCTAGGTATGATCATGTATATAGGCATCACGTCCGAGACAAGTAGACCGACTCCTGCCTGCATCTACTACTATTACTCCACACATCGACCGCTATCCAGCATGCATCTAGAGTATTAAGTTCAAGAGAACAGAGTAACGCTTTAAGAAAGATGACATGATGTAGAGGGATAAACTCATGCAATATGAAATAAACTCCATCTTGTTATCCTCGATGGCAACAATACAATACGTGCCTTGGTGCCCCTACTGTTACTAGGAAAGGGCACCGCAAGATTGAACCCAAAGCTAAGCACTTCTCCCATTGCAAGAAAGATCAATCTAGTAGGCCAAACCAAACTGATAATTCGAAGAGACTTGCAAAGATAACCAATCATACATAAAAGAATTCAGAGAAGATTCAAATATTGTTCATAGATAAACTTGATCATAAACCCACAATTCATCGGTCTCCACAAACACACCGCAAAAGAAGTTTACATCGAATAGATATCCACAAGAGAGGGGGAGAACTTTGTATTGAGATCCAAAAAGAGAGAAGAAGCCATCTAGCTAATAACTATGGACCCGTAGGTCTAAGGTAAACTACTCACACTTCATTGGAAGGGCTATGGTGTTGATGTAGAAGACCTCCGTGATCGATGCCCCCTCCGGCGGAGCTCCGGAACAGGCCCCAAGATGGGATCTCATGGATACAGAAAGTTACAATGGTGGAATTAGGGTTTTGGCTCCGTATCTGGTAGTTTGGGGGTACGTAGGTATATATAGGAGGAAGGAGTACGTCGGTGGAGCAATAGGGGGCCCACGAGGGTGGAGGGCGCGCCCAGGGGGGTAGGCGTGCCCCCCTACCTCGTGGCCTCCTGGTTGATGTCTTCACGTAGGGGCCAAGTCCTCTAGATCATGTTCGTTCCGAAAATCACGTTCCCGAAGGTTTCATTCCATTTGGACTCCGTTTAATATTCTTTTTCTGCGAAATCCTAAAATAGGAAAAAACAGCAATTCTGGGCTGGGCCTCTGGTTAATAGGTTAGTCCCAAAAATAATATAAAAGTGTATAATAAAGCCCAATAATGTCCAAAACAGAATATAATATAGCATGGAACAATCGAAAATTATACATACGTTGGAGACGTATCAAGGCCGGTCCGTTTGACTTGGTCAAAAGGTGGCGGGCCGGCCCACGGCAAGCCTGTTAACGACATGTTCGCATATAGCCCATTTACAGCCCGCTAACGCAGGTTCCATTTACGGCCTATCCGAATTAGGCCTAGTAGCATCATATGGGCTGTCCAATAAAATTCCAGCCCGTTTTAACTTCCGGCCCATGTATGGCCCATGACATCTTTCGGCACATATGAGGCCCTTAGTAAGCCTCGGCCCATTAACGACACGTGGTGAAACTGGCCCGTAATGAACAGTGTATCACTTTATACCCATTAACGGCCCATTATTCCGTTGGGCCGTTTCCAGCCCATGTTATCTTTCGGCCTTCTCAGGGCCCATTTATGCTTTGGTTCATTTACAACATTCGTTTACTTACGGCCCGTTACTATCATTTTCTGCTTGTGGGCCAAATTCAGCCCGTGGTTATGGTCGGCCCGTTTGTGTCCCATTAATACGTTGGGTCATTTTCATAGCGTCATCAAATAAGGCCGATTAACGACGACCCTTTATGGTCGGCCCATGAACGGATGATTTCAACTCTAGCCCATTTATGGCCATAATGTGGTATGTTATTGGCCCATGTTTGGCCAACCGATCATATGGCCCGGAGAAGGCCCATTGATGATACGGCCCGTAGAAGGCCCATTATGTCTATGGCCCATATAAGGCCCATTGTTTCTACGCCTCGTAGAAGGCCCATTGTTTCTACGGCCCGTAGGAGGCCCATGTTAACTATAGTAAATATGTAGCCCATGGTTATTGTGGCCTAGTTTTAAAAAATAGGTTATTGCGGCCACTAGCAAACCGCGGAAAAAGAATTGCACTGCCTACAAGAAAACAAATAAACAAGACAATAAGGAAATAAATTAGCAAGCAACTTACGCTAGGCTATCACGGCTATTACACATATTATAGCCACTAGGCATCAAAGTTCGCCACCACGGCAAATATAGGGAACAAAGCAGCATATAAACGCCGTAGCAAAACAAGTCCAGAACTGAAACCACTTTAGAAGAGCTCAAGAAACAATATCCTGGAGACCCATAATGCTGGAAAGATGCTTAGCAAGCTTATTAACATTCTCTTGGTTGGCGCTTAAATTCTCCAGCACTTGCTGTTGCACCAGAAAGTATGCATCTAAATTTTGCAGGGACTTCCTCAGTCCTTCGGCTTCCTATCGCATAAAATCTGATCGATGTCTTTCATCTTGAAGTTGAGACTCAAGAAGCAGAACTGATTCAGGCAGCGAGTTCGAAGAGCTGGTGCCAGCAGTAGTAGCCAGTAACTCGAACACTACATCAAGACAAGACTTTGGGGTTGTCTCAGTGTCTTCAATATAGTTCTTATTAGCTTTCTTGGAGACCAATAGGGATGTCTCACCAGCTTGAACCTTATCTTCATTACTTCCTTTACCATTGCATAACGGGGTACTCTTCTCGAATATTTTATCGCGTTCTAAAAGAGAAACAAACATACACATCACAGGTTTACAATGTATTATATGTAACTCATTTTGGTAAACCAGTTCAGTAGTAAGGTGGACAGGATAACAGCATGAAACAAACATATATCTATGTAGTATGGTCACTGTATGGTCTATATCATTCTAGTTTATGATGCCAAATCAAGATAGATACAGTTCGAATCATATCTATTTAAGACAAAGCAGCATAGACAGAATATAAGTGTGGGAAACTACACAGCAATAACAACACTTGTAATGTGCATGGCATGAGAACATAACTATTTATTCAATTGAAACTAAAATCAACATAGAGCAAGTTACAACAGCAAACACGTTAAAGAAACAGGTTTAAAACATACATGTTGCGCCATTGGAGTTTCAATTGCATCCTTCAAATTTGAAATTAGTTGGTATGAGTAAATACAGTGATGCAAGAGCAAAGTAGTATGAACCATAGCTACGGAACCTGACCTGAGAACAATTCTTCTTCTGCTTTAAGCGTTGACTTGGGGTTCAGAGTGGTGGTCCTCGTGCTTTGGGCACTCAGTTGCCTTACTAACTGCTTGTGTTTGGGTGCTCTATGGTGCAGACGGTGCTGTGTCAACGGGAACTGGGTTACTATCTGCTGGGGTTGGGGTTAGAAGGGGTGTAGCTAGTTCTCTATCCAACTAGGTAGGGGTACAATCTGCATGAGTCTGGGTTATGTGTGGTGTGGCTAGTTCTTGGGCAAGTACAATGTAACATCCCAAATTTTCAATTTGGAATGTTATACATTAGATCATCAATGCATATCATATTTCTTCTGCATTTTGGTTGATCCTAGAAATTCTACGCAACTCAATGACCCACGGAGAGAGTTGGGGAATTCGATATTTTCATATTTGAGTTCTCTCAAATTTTGAGAATAGGATCATTTGATTTATTTATTTTATCATCAATAATTTCTAATACAGAAATATGAGAGAGGGAATAAAATAACATTCCCAAAATAAAGAAATATTGAGGATTTAATAATAAAATCAAATAAGATTTTTATTTCGGAGTTTTTCGGTGTTTTATTTGAATTAGGAAAAAAATGCGTTTTTCAAAATTGCATTTAGGTCCCAAATAAATGTTCACCTTGTGAGGCTTGATTTTAGAAGCCCGTGAAAATTTATTTCGGAAATTTTGGAGTCTGTTTAGTATTTCTTTTTTTTCTTTTCTTCCGAGCGGAATATAAAAAAACGCGCCGCGCGCCGACCGGGCCAAGGCCCAGCCAACGGCCCACCCCGCCGCCTACGTCTCCCTCCAGGAGACCGGAGCCGCGCCGCCGCTCGAGTCCGGCTCGAGGCCGCCGCCATGGCCCCTCCCCAAGGCAGAACCCCCCTCCCTCTCTTAAATACCGAGCCGCCCCGTCGCCCCTGACCTCACCCCGCCCCGCCGCCCGCCAAGCCGCAGCCGCCCCGCCGCCTGCGCTGCTGCCGCCGCCGCCGCGCGCCGCACACCGCCGCCACCGCTGCCGCTGCTGCGCCGCCCCGCCGCCCCACATAGCCGCCGCCGCCGCCGGAGACCCGCCCCGCCCGCCGGAGTACCTCGCCGGAGGTATAGCCGTTCGCCGTTCGCCGTTCGGTTTTTTTTAAAGAAAAACCGCCTCGGTTTTTTTTCGAAACCCTAGATCAGTTTATTTCTCTGGTTTATTTAATTAGTGAATGTTCACCGATTCGTTCGTTTTAACGAACGCGTTCATCGTTTAGTTTCAGGTAACGAACGTTCATTCGTTAATCTGTTCTTCGTTTTTTTTTCTCGGATTAAATCCGCGATCTTTCTGATCACGATTCCTGATCCGATTTTCGTTTTAGTTTAACTTTTCGCTCGTTTATCGGAATCAGGCGATTCAAGCGCCTAGGGATTCGTCTCGAAACCATCTATCCGTTTAACCAACCTAAACAAGATTTTGCTAATGTAAAATTTGCCCTAGATCCAGATTGCTAGAACGAAGTTGTTTTCTTTCGCCGTTTGTCTTTTGTTTCTTCGTTCGATTTGATTCTTTTGCCAACCGGAGTTCTTAAGTTGAACCTTCTGGTTAGATCTCTTATTTGAGTTTTACCTGTGCATTAGATGAGTACTTATTGTATGCTCGTTTGTTTGTTTGCGATAGAGTATCCGGAGTGCGCCGCCTGTTACTTCGAATCGCTAGGTTTCCCGGATCATCAGCAAGGCAAGTAACACTTTGATCATACCTTCTCTACTACCCAGTTTTATTGCATTAGATCAATCCACACACATTGCATGATTAGGATCTAATTAAATTGTGGGATGGGAAGTAGATGAGGTAGTACCTATTACCAGTTTATTTTTCAAACCTTTGGGAGTTACTTCTACGTTTGCTTATCATGCCATGCTATGCTAGTAGACGTGGATTGGGTGAGTGAAATCCATTGACAGATGTGAGATTGTTAATTAATGGTTTATCTAAGGTGGCAACTTAAACACACATCTGGGTGGATTGAGGCACCTGGGTATTCCAGGACTTGCCTGTTTTCTTTTGGACCGCCACCCAGGCTCAAAGGGATCATAAGACTATTCATACTAGAAACTTCCGTGTGCAGCCACAAGCTATTATGGGCTCTAGCATAGTTGACTAAGTTGTGCGAACTCTTACAGTGGTAGACTAGCAGATGTAGGGGATGTAGGTGGTACGGTCTACCCGATCGTAAGGTGCTAGTGCTTCTGAAAGACTATGTCTCGGTCATTCATCTTCTCAAACACCCTGTAGTGCGAGGAACCAAATGGAGGCGATCGAGTCTTATGGGGAAAACTGCGCAAACCTCTGTAGAGTGTAACAAACTAATCATGATTAGCCGTGTCCCCGGTTATGGACATCTTGAGTATCTAGTACTTGGATTATCATGTGAATCTCAACATGTTATTCTAAATTAATTTTTTTGGGTTATGCTTAATGATGATGCTTAATTAGGATTGAGAATGCTGTCAACCATTATCAATGTTTAACAACTACCATGATAGTTAAATGAAATTATTCCTTTGAAGTAGGGAAAAATTGGCTTTACGCAAAAACTGTAACCATAGAGCTTTCCACCAGCCAAATATGCATATAGTATAGCTGTTTCATTCCATTACTCTCTATGTGTTACCTTGCCAGCATATTCCATGTGCTGACCCGTTTTCGGGCTGCAATGTTAATGTTGCAGACTTTTCAGACGACGATTAAGGAGTTTTTAGGTCGTGGTTCTATACTCAGTGATGCCGTTGGAGTTGATGGACTCACTTATCTTCCAAGCCTTCCGATGTTATCGTTATTAGATGGCCTTGAGCCATATTTATTGTAATAAGTTCTCTTCTGAGACACTCGATGTAATAAGTGTGTGATTGCTACTCTGCTATAAATCCTCCGAGTAATGTGTGGTGTCAGCATTACTGATCCAGGGATGACACCGGAGCACAGAGATCAGACTGTTTGAGGTCTGGTCGCTACAGAGATGGTATCAGAGCACACGCTGACTGTAGGACACGACCACTAAGCTAAAAGACCTAGATCACTATTCACTCTCTTCTCTTCTGACTCCTCATCTTTTCTACTCTTTAGGATGGCGGATGCATTGAACAAGTTCACACAACCGGATGAAGATACACCCTTTGGACGACACTTGAAGGAAGTCACTAGATACCTGAACATAGGGGTACCAAGCTTCACGGGAACCTACAACGCCACTTTACCTGAAGAAGAGCGCTGGATGATTCAAGTTCAAGTTCCAGGAAGGACGTTCATGCCAGTCACTGAGCCCATAGAGTTTTCTTTTGATGCACCAACTTGGAGTCTAGGAAAGAGCATGACAGCTCACATCGCCATGGGACGCATTGAAGAAGTCTACCGCAAGGATCTCAAGGATACTGATTTGTGGGCGCCGAGATGAACACTGGGAGATGATCAGCACCAGGAAGGATAGATCAATCGCAGCTTTTATCCAGGAATTAAACCAGCACATTCGACGCTAGGAGAACCAGATGTGTGCCGACATGATAGATCTGAAGAAGGCTAAGACTAGAATCAAGGAACTGGAGGAAGAACTCAAGGCTACACATGAAGATTATGAAGAAGAAATTGAAGTATTGGTGGAGAAGAATGACGACCTGATCAAGAAGATTGGAATATTTATGGGAGGCCCAACCCTAGTAGATGAAGACGAAGAACTCAAGGAAATTAACCCAGAAGACTACATCATCATCGACGGCACCGACTCGGAACCAGACAGTAGCGATGATGACTATGTTGATGAAGCTGGAGCAGATATCATGGAGTCAACGACCGAAGAATATTTCTAGTAGACCACCTCCTCAGTAGTAGTAGTCCACCATGTAAATATAGTAGCCCGAGCACTTTTGCGATAGTTAGATCGATTGTATGCCCTTGTTTGATTGAATGAAGTGAATTGTTTGCTTTTGCCTCATGTGCATATGGGTAGTGTTTTCTCTTTAGAACCCCTCTATTCTTATATCTCATCTTTTCTAAACCCTCAGATGCCTCCGAGATGTGACCCCGGATTTGCCTTCCCACCGGAGCTCACCCAGTTGATCCAGCAGCAGAACACATTGATGCAGTTGCTAGTCCAGAATCAGAATCAGGGGAACAACAACAACAACCCACCACCACCACCACCACCTGTTGACCACTTAGCTCGTTTTCTTAGGCTGAATCCGCCGGTGTTTTCCAGTAGCACCGAGCCGATAGTAGCAGATGATTAGCTCCGCAAGACAGCTAGGGAGTTGACCACAGCAGGATGCACAGATGCGAAGAAGGTGAAGTTTACCGCACATCAGTTAGAAGGACCCGCAGCATCATGGTGGGAGAATTTCACAGCCACTTTCCTAGTAGACACTGTCACATGGGACCAGTTTCAGCAGGCTTTCCATACTGCCCATGTTTCAGCAGGAGCTATGGGCATGAAGAAGCGTGAGTTTCGTAACTTGCGCCAAGGAGGACGGACAGTTGGCCAGTATGTGGAGGAATTTAGTAAGTTAGCACGTTATGCCCCAGATGACGTCGCTACGGATGCAGCTAATCAAGAGAAGTTTCTAGAAGGACTGAATGATGAGTTGAGAATGTAGTTGATGGTAGCCACCTTCAACAACTACCAGGAGTTGGTAGATCGTGCTCTTATGATTGAAGGGAAGCAGCAGCAAATTGAGAATCGCAAGAGGAAGTATGGACAAGGAAAGTACAATTCAGGAGCTCAGCAGAAGCCACGTTTTACCCCTAGACCAGGAGGACATTTTCAGCATACCCATGGAGGAGGTAGCTCGCACAATCACAATGGCACCAAGAATGGTAATGGCAATGGAGGAAGCAACGGCCAAAACCGCACCAACCCCTCAACCCCAGCCAAGAAGGACTTGAGCCAAGTCACTTGCTATAAGTGTTCGAAGACCGGACATTATGCCAAAGAATGTCCTGAAGGACAAAATGGCAATGGAAGTTCTGGGAAGAAGCCGAACCCTTTCAACAGGGGACAGGTGAACCACGTTAGCATGGAGGAGGTTGAAGCTCAGCCTGATGCAGTAATAGGTAAGTTTTTGGTTAAGTCATTTACTACACTAGTTCTTTTTGATACTGGTGCATCGCATTCATACATCTCAAGGGGATTTGTGGATAAGTATAACCTACCAACCCAAGCCCTTAGGTCACCCATGTTAGTAACCTCGCCCGGAGCAGAATATGTGGCTAGTCTATGGTGTGATCGGTTACCATTAAAGATTGGTAACTATGTCTTTCCCTCAGACCTAATAGTATTGGAATCTCAAGGATTGGATGTGATATTAGGCTTGGATTGGTTATCAAAGTATGAAGGGAATATTGAATGTGCTAGTAAGTCAATTTTGCTTACTACCCCAGAAGGGAGAAGGATCAAGTATGTATCCCGGCATGTGCCAAAGAGGGCACAGGTAAATTGCCTAACTGGAGTTGTGCAGGAGGAAGTACCAGTGGTAAGGGATTTCCCTGATGTATTTCCAGAAGAGTTGCCAGGCATGCCACCGGATAGAGATATTGAGTTTTTGATTGAGCTATTGCCAGGCACAAGGCCAATATCGAAGAGACCATATAGGATGCTAGCAAAGGATTTGGTGGAAATTAAGAAGCAGATTAAGGAGTTACTGCATAAGGGATATATTCGCCCAAGTTCTTCACCTTGGGGATCGCCAGTACTTCTAGTGGAGAAGAAGGATGGATCGTTAAGGATGGTTGTTGATTATCAAGGATTGAATGAAGTAACGATCAAGAACAAGTACCCACTACCAATGATCAACGATCTGTTTGAACGATTGCAAGGAGCTAAGGTATTTTCCAAGATCGATCGGCGATCAGGATACCACCAGTTGAAGATTCGAGAACAGGATATTCCGAATACAGCTTTTACTACCAGATATGGGCTGTATGAGTATACCGTTATGTCATTTGGTCTGACTAATGCACCTGCCTATTTTATGAACATGATGAACAAAGTGTTTATGGAGTTCTTGGATAAGTTCGTCGTAGTGTTCATTGATGATATCCTGGTTTATTCGAAGAATGAAGAGGAACATAAGGAGCATTTGCGTTTGGTACTTGGAAAACTCAGAGATTATCAATTATATGCCAAGTTCAGCAAATGTGAGTTTTGGTTGAAGGAAGTAGGATTCCTCAGACATGTTATATTTGGAGAAGGTATAGCAGTAGATCCCACTAAAGTTGAAACCGTGACCACGTGGGAAGCCCCAACAACAGTTGGAGAGATCCGGAGTTTTCTTGGACTCGCAGGATACTACTGGAGATTTATTGAGAATTTCTCAAATATTGCGAAGCCTATGACTGAGTTGTTGAAGAAGGATACCAAGTTCATATGGACAGAGGAGTGTGAGGCTAGTTTCCAGGAGTTGAAGAAACGTTTGGTTACCTCACCAGTGTTGATTTTGCCAGACCAGACCAAAGATTATGAGGTGTACTGCGACGCTTCACGTCGAGGACTTGGAGCAGTGCTTATGCAGGAAGGGAGAGTTGTTTCATATGCCTCAAGACAACTGAAGCCTCATGAGTTGAATTATGCCACGCATGATTTGGAGTTAGCAGCCGTAGTGCATGCGTTGAAAACATGGAGACATTTTCTCATTGGTAATCATTTTGAGGTGTACACGGATCATAAGAGTTTGAAGTACATTTTCACCCAGAAGGAGTTGAATCTCAGACAAAGGAGATGGTTGGAGCTTATCAAGGATTATGATATGAAATTGCATTATCACCCCGGGAATGCTAATGTAGTAGCTGACGCATTAAGCCGCAAGAGCCATGTCAATACATTAATGAGGGAGAAATACCCAAGGAGTTAGCAGAAAATCTTCGTGAACTATGTTTGGAAATAGTTCCGAGAGGCTATGTAGCAGCATTGGAGATTCAGTCAACTTTGATGGATAGGATCAGAGAAGCTCAGAAAGCTGATAAAGAGATTGCCGCTATAAAGGAGAAACTGAGCAAAGGAAAAGCTAAAGAATTTCGTGAGGATGAACACGACACCCTATGGTTTAAAGACCGTGTTTACGTGCCCAATGACCCGGAGATCAGGAAGTTGATACTGCAAGAGGCACACGACTCACCATATTCGATTCACCCAGGAAACACCAAGATGTATTTGGAATTGAAGGATATTTTCTGGTGGACCGGAATGAAGAAGGATATTGCGGAGTATGTAGCAGTTTGTGATGTATGCCAGAGAGTAAAGGCAGAGCATCAGAAGCCAGCAGGATTATTGCAACCATTGCCGATACCCGAATGGAAGTGGGATAAGCTAGGCATAGATTTTATCACGGGATTGCCCAGGACTCGTCCAGGCTATGACTCAATTTGGGTTGTAGTCGATCGATTGATGAAAGTAGCTCATTTCATCCCAGTAAAGACCACTTACACCAGTGCTAAGTTGGCAAAGATATACATGACCAGGATCGTATGTCTGCATGGAGTTCCAAGGAGTATCGTATCAGATAGAGGAACCCAATTTACCTCAAAGTTCTGGAAGCAGTTGCACGAAACTTTGGGAACCAGGCTAGAATTCAGTACAGCTTTTCATCCACAAACAGATGGACAGACCAAGAGAGTCAATCAAATTTTGGAGGATATGCTGAGAGCTTGTGCGCTAGATTATGGATCTAGTTGGGACGACAATTTGCCATATGCAGAGTTCTCTTACAACAACAGTTACCAAACCAGTTTAAAGATGGCCCCTTTCGAAGCCTTGTACGGAAGGAGGTGCAGGACACCGTTGTCATGGAACGAAGTTGGAGACCGTCAGTTGTTTGGTCCTGACTTGATTAAAGAGTCTGAACAGAAGGTGAAGTTGATTCGCGATAGGCTCAAGGTAGCCCAGTCCAGACCGAAGAGTTATGCGGATTCTAAATGCAAGGAGACAGTTTACGAAGTTGGAGATAGAGCTTATCTTCGAGTATCTCCACTTCGGGGAACAAAGCGTTTTGGAGTTGAAGGGAAGTTAGCACCACGATTTGTAGGACCATATCGAGTATTGGAACGTATGGGGGAAGTAGCCTAAAAGTTGGAATTGCCCGAAGGATTGTCAGGAGTTCATGATGTGTTCCACATTTCTCAGCTGAAGAAGTGTCACGCGGAGATGGCTGACATACCGTTGAGAGATACAGTGCAAGTTGGATAACTATTCAGTTGGATAACGATTTGACCTACGAGGAGAAGCCAGTTAAGATCCACGAGTTTGCCAACCGAGTTACTCGCAGCAAGGTTATCAAGTTTTGCAAAGTTAAGTGGAGCCACCACTCAGAGGATGAAGCCACCTGGGAGCGAGAGGAAGATTTGTTCAAGGACCACCCTCACCTATTTTCTAGTCAACCCGAATCTCGAGGGCGAGATTCATCTTAAGGGGGGTAGGTTTGTAACATCCCAAATTTTCAATTTGGAATGTTATACATTAGATCATCAATGCATATCATATTTCTTTTGCATTTTGGTTGATCCTAGAAATTCTACGCAACTCAATGACCCACGGAGAGAGTTGGGGATTTCGATATTTTCATATTTGAGTTCTCTCAAATTTTGATTTTATTTATTTTATCATCAATTATTTCTAATACAGAAATATGAGAGAGGGAATAAAATGACTTTCCCAAAATAAAGAAATATTTAGGATTTAATAATAAAATCAAATAAGATTTTTATTTCGGAGTTTTTCGGTGTTTTATTTGAATTAGGAAAAAATGCGTTTTTCAAAATTGCATTTAGGTCCCAAATAAATGTTCACCTTGTGAGGCTTGATTTTAGAAGCCCGTGAAAATTTATTTCGGAAATTTTGGAGTCCGTTTAGTATTTCTTTTTTTTTTCTTTTCTTCCGAGCGGAATATAAAAAAAACGCGCCGCGCGCCGACTGGGCCAAGGCCCAGCCGACGGCCCACCCCACCGCCTGCGTCTCCCTCCAGGAGACCGAAGCCGCGCCGCCGCCCGAGTCCGGCTCGGGGCCGCCGCCGTGCCCCCTCCCCCAAGGCAGCACCCCCTCCCTCTCTTAAACACCGAGCCACCCCGCCGCCCCTCACCTCACCCCGCCCCGCCGCCCGCCAAGCCGCAGCCCCCGTGCGCCGCACGCCGCCGCCGCTACCGCTGCTGCGCCGCCCCGCCGCCCCGCATAGCCACCGCCACCGCCGGAGCCCCGCCCCGCATAGCCACCGCCGGAGCCCCGCCCCGCATAGCCACCGCCACCGCCGGAGCCCCGCCCCGCCCGCCGGAGTACCTCGCCGAAGGTATAGCCGTTCGCCGTTCGCCGTTCGGTTTTTCTTCGAAACCCTAGATCGGTTTATTTCTCTGGTTTATTTAATTAGTGAACGTTCACTGATTCATTCGTTTTAACGAATGCGTTCATCGTTTAGTTTCAGATAACGAACATTCGTTAGTTAATCTGTTCTTCATTTTTTTTTCTCAGATTAAATCCGCGATTTTTCTAATCACGATTCCTGATCCGATTTTCGTTTTAGTTTAACTTTTCGCTCGTTTATCGGAATCAGGCGATTCAAGCGCCTAGGGATTCGTCTGGAAACCCTCTATCCGTTTAACCAACCTAAACAAGATTTTTCTACTGTAAAATTTTCACTAGATCCAGATTGCTAGAATGAAGTTGTTTTCTTTCGCCGTTTGTCTTTCGTTGCTTCGTTCGATTTGATTCTTTTGCCAACCGGAGTTCTTAAGTTGAACCTTCTGGTTAGATCTCTGATTTGAGTTTTACCTGTGCATTAGATGAGTACTTATTGTATGCTCGTTTGTTTTTTTGCGATAGAGTATCCGGAGTGCACCGCCTGTTACTTCGAATCGCTAGGTTTCCCGGATCATCAGCAAGGCAAGTAACACTTTGATCATACCTTCTCTACTACCCAGTTTTATTGCATTAGATCAATCCACACACATTGCATGATTAGGATCTAATTAAATTATGGGATGGGAAATAGATGAGGTAGTACCTATTACCAGTTTATTTTTCAAACCTTTGGGAGTTACTTCTATGCTTGCTTATCATGCCATGCTATGCTAGTATACGTGGATTGGGTGAGTGAAATCCATTGACAGATGTGAGATTGTTAATTAATGGTTTATCTAAGGTGGCAACTTAAATACACATCTGGGTGGATTGAGGCACCTGGGTATTCCAGGACTTGCCTGTTTTATTTTGGACCGCCACCCAGGCTCAAAGGATCATAAGACTATTCATACTAGAAACTTCCGTGTGCAGCCACAAGCTATTATGGGCTCTAGCATAGTTGACTAAGTTGTGCGAACTCTTACAGTGGTAGACTAGCAGATGTAGGGGATGTAGGTGGTACGGTCTACCCGATCGTAAGGTGCTAGTGCTTCTGAAAGACTATGTCTCGGTCATCCGTCTTCTCAAACACCCTGTAGTGCGAGGAACCAAATGGAGGCGATCGAGTCTTGTGGGGAAAAGTGCGCAAACCTCTGCAGAGTGTCACAAACTAATCATGATTAGCCGTGTCCCCGGTTATGGACATCTTGAGTATCTATTACTTGGATTATCATGTGAATCTCAACATGTTACTCTAAATTAATTTTGTTGGGTTATGCTTAATGATGATGCTTAATTGGGATTAAGAATGCTGTCAACCATTCTCAATGTTTAACAACTACCATGATAGTTAAATAAAATTATTCCTTTGAAGTAGGGAAAAATTGGCTTTACGCAAAAACTGTAACCATAGAGCTTTCTACCAGCCAAATATGCATATAGTATAGCTGTTTCATTCCATTACTCTCTATGTGTTACCTTGCCAGCATATTCCATGTGCTGACCCGTTTTCGGGCTGCAACGTTAATGTTGCAGACTTTTTAGACGATGATTAAGGAGTTTTTAGGTCGTGGTTCTATACTCAGTGATGCCGTTGGAGTTAATGGACTCACTTATCTTCCAAGCCTTCCGCTGTTATCGTTATTAGATGGCCTTAAGCCATATTTATTGTAATAAGTTCTCTTCTGAGACACTCGATGTAATAAGTGTGTGTTTGCTACTCTGCTATAAATCATCCGAGTACTGTGTGGTGTCAGCATTACTGATCCAGGGATGACACCGGAGCATAGAGATCAGACTGTTTGAGGTCTGGTCGCTACATACAACCGTGGTTCTATCTCCATCGACAGGTAGCACGATCATTTCTAAAGACCGTGTTTTTACTCCCACAGATACTACCATCACCCCCTCCAATTGAAATGGCCGATAAACAAGAAAAGTAATTGAATGTACAGACATTGTAAGATATACATGTGCAATGGATAGTATGGAAGAAAACAGGGCATGAAATAATTCACATTTATGTGGTCTAACCAAACAAAATAGTAGGACATAATTTCACATATATGATGGCTAATTAAATAGGATAGCATGACACAATTTCACATGTATGATGGCTAAATAAATAGGATAGAATGACATACTTCAAAATATGATGACTATGTAAACATGATGACATGATATAACTATACGATGTGTCTATTAAAGTGGTTGGCATGCCATAAATCACAAACATGCCGTCGATGGAAAACATGATAGCATGATATAATTCACGGATAGAATGACATAATTCAAATTATGATGACTATGTAAACATGATGAGATGATATAACTATATTTTTTCCATAGAAAATGGGTTGGCATGCCATAATTCAGATACATGCTGTCTATGTAAACATCATGGCATGATATAATTCAAATAGATGATTTATATACTAAGGAAGTGAGCAGAGGGCAATCGCATATATGATGTGTCAACTAAGGAGATGGCATTCAATATCGTGTATATGATGTAAAAACTAAGCATTGCAATACAACATATGCATGATATGAGTAATATAACCCTGCCAAGTTTGAGAATACACCTTGGGGGGATAATAGGACTGATCATCTGCCTCTGAATCCTCCTCTGAAGACCTATTTGTAACTAGCAAGATATCTGCTTTAGTAGGTAGCATTGTCTGCTCTGAAGACCTTGTTTTCACTCCAGATTTCCCCATCGCCAATTCAAACGGCTGATGCACAGGAAGAGCAGTTGAATATACAAACACTGTCGACAAAAGCAATGAGAAATACAAAAAAAGGGCAGCATGATATAATTCACATATATGAAGCTTGGCTAAACATCATGGCATTGCATAATTCACATATATAATGCCTTGCAACAAGATAGCATTGCATAATTCACATATATAATGTCTTGCAACAAGATGGCATTGCATAATTCACATATATGGTAATTGGACACTAAACATGTGGCATTCACACAAAGCAGTTCTAAACTAAGCAAATGACATAGCAATGCAAGATACCATACGCACGATATGAGCAACATAACCCAGCCAAGTTAGAGCATGCACCTCGGGGGAGGGAATAGAACCGATCATCTATCTCGGAATCCTTCTCTGAGGAGCTATCTGTAACCAGCAGGACATGCGCTTCATCATATAACATTGTCTGCTCTGAAGACCTTGTTTCCACTCCAGATTTTCCATGACCGTGCTGAATGGCTGATGCACAGGAAGAGTAATTGAATGTACTAAAATTGTTGACAGATTTAACATGTAATAAAAAATGATGTCATGATATAATTCACATATAAGATGACTGGCTAACCAGGGTGGCATTGCAAAATTCACATGTATGATGCCTGGCTAAACAAGATGGCATTGCATAATTCACATATATGATAAAGAAACTAAACATATGTCATTGACATAAAGCATGTCTAAACTAAGCAGATGACATCTTTGATGTATACAGTAAGCAATGCAAGGCACCATATGCATGATATTACCAACATCAGCATGCCAAGTTAGAGCGAAGACCTCATGGGGCAAATAGGAGTGGTCTTCTGCTTCTGAATCCCCCTCAGAACAATTATCTTCCTCTTGATTACGATCCAAAATGGGTGGAGGGGGCTGCCTTTGCGCCCACCATGGAGCGACGTCTGCATGAAACTTTATTGCCACGCAAGGCTCGTTTCTTTTGCTCTACATGTTCAGTTCCATTGTGTACAATAACTTACATGCATAGGAATAAAACATAGTGAGATTATCTAAGGAGTGCATGCACAAATCCAGAGTGATGGAAGCAAACTGTGGATAGACCCAAAACCAATGACAGCAGGCAGATAATAGCTTTAGTTAAAAAAATACAGATAATTGCTCCTTTAATGTTTGTTTGCACCCAACATGAAACTCATAGTAGACACCCGAGATTAACCAGATAGTAGACAGATAGTATTGGTTGCTGCCCCAATATGTACCCCACAACCATTTAAAAACTCAATTTTCAGCATAAGTTTGGACCTGACTCGGAGTCTAATAGGTGAACACGATGATAAAGTAGCATGTCATCATATTAAGCGATGCATAACGTAAGCAGAGACGGAAGACTGCGACCTCTCTTGCGGAACCGTGTAGTCTTCAAGGTCATCTGCTCAGTTGATGATGGTAATGCAGTTGTCGTGGCTGCCGGCGGAGGGGAAGAAGATCTGAGGCAGAGAAAGACTGTTTGGAGAGCGGATCCCTGTTGTGGTGAACCCTTCCGTCGTTGGAGCGCTGGGGTGGAACACATCACCGCAGGAGCAGGACAAACCACACAAGGTTTTCTTTGACACATATCTGTAACAGAAGTAATTGTGTAAGGGCTTGTTTGAATTTGAGGATTCTAACAATGCAGGGATAGGAAATAGACAGGAATAGGATAGGAATGCACGTGCAAAACAAAGAATTTAAAAACATAGGATTTCTGCCAATCTGGGTGTTTGGTTCACAAGTATTGGAACAACATAAGATGCAAAGAAGCATGGTGAGATTAAGTCAACCCACAAGAAAATGTACGGTTATAATGCTATTATGCTACTATCGCTTAGTCTTGTGCTTCATGAATAGTAATTTTAAAAGGAGGACAAGTGGAAATTAAAATTCCTACGATTTTTCTTTCAAGGAGACACTAAACGAATAAATCATATAGTTTTCCTTTGCTCCATTCCTTTACACCAAATTCATGAAAAGTAGTACCATAGGAAACTTTCCAATTCCTATGTTTTTCATTCACTTTTCCCTTCAAGCACTGGCGATTCTAGTAGGAAGGCTTGAGCAAGGAAAAGCCTACACTAAAAAATGTTTTTGTGCTACTTCTATTACTTCGGACACAGGCCACTGCCCTACTTGCTCAGCTCCCAGGGCCATCGACAAATGCACAACTCAAACGCGTAGAGATAAATAATCATGGCATTCAAGAGAGTCCATCACGGATAGCTAAGTTGCCTGGTACCTCATTGCTTGTCATATAGTAGGATAAAATAATCGTATTTCCCGGTACTCCGTGTGCTCAGTGGACAATATATATAACATGTAGAGTAAAAAAGAGATGCAACAAGTGTACAACCTCTTTGGCGAAGCCATGTCGATCTCAGCGTGATTGGGTTGGCCGGTGAGGACTCTCCGGCTGACTTGGCTGTCGGAGTAGGGGAAGAAGATCTTAGGAGTCTGGAAATGGATCCCGAGGTACTGCTCCGCTATGATGGAGGGTTTCATTGTTGGAGCAGCTCCGATGAGTTGTACGACGCCGAGGCTAAAGCAGGACAAGAGAGACAACGTTAACCTGAGTGGAATTCTAATAGCATCTCCAATAGATGACGTAAAATACATAACCACAAAGTGCTAGATGTAAAATACATCAGCCGCTCATCTCTGAACTTAACTGTCGAAACTAAATTTAACTGTCGAAACTGAACTTAACTGTCAAAACTGAATTTTGCTATCGAAACTGAATTTTACTATTGAAACTGAACGCACTAGAGGTGAGGCTAAACATCAGTCGACTGACTTTTTCATCTCTGGTCAGTCGATTTTGCAGCCGTTGGATACGAAATCAAGGGCCTGCAGTTCATCTTCAACCTCCACCCCCTGAGCCGCCAGCCACCACCGGCCAAACAGCCGCCCCCCGCCGCCCGCGACCGGCGGTGCACCGCCCCCCCCGCCCCGAAAACACTCCCCACCATCGGTCCGCTGCTACCTCGGCCATCCCTCTAGCCCCCCTCCCCCGTGCCGAGCTTTTTCTCCGGCGATCCCCACACCACCGCCCCACCCTAAACCCCAAGATAGATAGTGGGGTACCTCTCCGGCGAGCCCCCTACCCGTTGTGCCTGGTTCTTCCTTAACTCCGGCGAGCCCCCCTGTGGGAGTCCTAGATTAGGGGGTCTCCGGACAGCCGGACTATATCCTTTGGCCGGACTATTGGACCATGAAGATACAAGATTGAAGACTTTGTCTCGTGTCCGGATGGGACTCTACTTGGCGTGGAAGGCAGGCTACGCAATACGGATATGTATATATCCTCTTTTGTAACCGACCTTGTGTAACCCTAGCCCCCTCCAGTGTCTATATAAACCGGAGGGTTTAGTCCGTAGGACAACATACAATCATACCATAGGCTAGATTCTAGGGTTTAGCCTCTCTGATCTCGTGGTAGTTCTACTCTTGTAATACTCATATCATCAAGAAAAATCAAGCAGGATGTAGGGTTTTTCCTCTATCAAGAGGGCCTGAACCTGGGTAAAACATCGTGTCCCCTGCCTCCTATTACCATCCGCCTTAGACGCATAGTTCGGGACCCCCTACCAGAGATCTGCCGTATTTGACACCGACGTTGGTGCTTTCATTGAGAGTTCCACTATGTCGTCACCACAAGGCTCGATGACTCCTTCGATCATCGCTAGCGATGCGGTCCAGGGTGAGGCTTTCCTCCCCGGACATCTTCATATTCGGCGGCTTTGCACCGCGGGCCAATTCGCTTGGTCATCTGGAGCAGATTGAGAGCTACGCCCTTGGCCGTCAGGTCAGATTTGGAAACTTGAACTACACGGCCGATATTCATGGAGACTTGATCTTCGACGGATTCGAGCCCATGCCGGACGCGCCGCCCTGTCGCGGCGAGCATGAGGTATCTCTGCCGTCGGACAGTGCTTGGGAGATCGCGTCCGCAGCTACTTCGGCCTTTAATCCGGAGCAAGTCACGCCATCCGAGAGCGGAGGGATGGACCCCACCATGGAGGCCGCACTCTCAGTGGCGATGGAGCCGGATACTGACTTCATCCCTTACGAGAGCCGTGTCGCCAAACCACTGGATTCGTCTCCAGCCACGGACTTCGAGCCGCTCATATCCGTGCCCGTTGAATCCGACTGGGCGCGGATCATGGAGTTCACCTCCGCGGACATCTTTCACTACTCACCCTTCGGGGATGTGCTAAATTCATTAAGGTCTCTCTCCCTGTTAGGAGAACCTTGTCCGAACTATGTCCGGCTAGAATGGGATGCGGACAACGAAGAAATTCGCTGCCCACCCACCACCCACTTGGTAGCCACTGTCGACGACTTAACCGACATGCTCGACTTCGGCTCCGAAGACTTCGACGGTATGGACGACGAAGCCGGAGACGAACAGGATCCACCGCCCTCGGGGCACTGGACCGCCACCTCTTCATATGATATATATATATATATATATATATGGTGGACACCCCCAAAGAAGCCAATGGAGACCAGAAAGCGGAGGATGACCCCTCCAAGAATCAACCCAAGCGCCGACGTCAGCGGCGCCGCTCTAAGTCCCGCCACAGTAGGAGCAGTGATACCGGCATCGGAGATAATAACACTCCGGATAGTGCCGAAGACAACAACAATCCCCTCTAGCACGATGTAGAGCCGGAGGACGAACAAGCTAGCCCTCTAGAGCGGGCAGCAGATGGAGAACCGGAGGAGGACAATTATATGCCTCTCTCAGAAGACGAGGCGAGCCTCGGCGACGACGAGTTTATCGTGCCTGAGGACCCCATCGAGCAAGAGCGCTTCAAGCGACGGCTTATGGCCACGGCAAATAGCCTGAAGAAAAAGCAACAACAACTTCAAGCTGATCAAGACTTGCTAGCAGACAGGTGGACCGAAGTCCTTGCGGCCAAAGAGCATGAACTCGAGCGCCCATCCAAGAGTTACCCAAAACACAGGATGCTACCTCACCTCGAGGAAGAAGCATTGAAACCTCATTCACAAGTGTACAATGCGGCTGACCGGCCACTACGCGGCTGAGTCAGTAAGGCGTTACAGCCTAAAGTTTAGCCCGCACCCCGTCGCCACTTTGTCAAAAATACTACGGCCCGGGGTAACACAGAGGACCTGCGAGACATATTGGACTGTAAGGCACAAATCACAAGGTCAATATACGGGACATGGGCACGTGCACCCACACAGGACGATGATCGTCGCATCGGATACACCAAGAGTAAATCCGGCCGGGCCGAATACAGCAAACAAGACTCATACGAACTACGTCAGGATATAGCCCGGCACAGAGGTGCCGCACACCCCCTATGCTTCACTGATGAATTTATGAATCATGAATTCCCGAAGGGTTTCAAACCCGTAAATATCGAATCATACGATGGCACAACAGATCCCATTGTATGGATTGAGGATTTCCTCCTTCACATCCACATGGCTCGTGGTGATGATCTACATGCCATCAAGTACCTCCCGCCAAACTCAAAGGACCAGCTCGGCATTGGCTCAATAGCTTGCCAGCAGATTCCATCGGCAGTTGGGAAGATCTGGAAGATGCATTTCTTGACAAATTCCAGGGCACTTATGTGCGGCCACCGGATGCTGATGACTTGAGCCACATGACCCAGCAGCTAGGGGAATCAGCCAGACAATTCTGGACTCGGTTCCTGACAAAGAAAAACCAAATCGTAGACTGTCCGGATGCAGAGGCCCTAGCGACATTCAAGCATAACATCCGCGACGAGTGGCTCGCTTTCCACCTCGGCCAGGAGAAGCCAAAATCTATGGTAGCCCTCACAACACTCATGACCCGCTTTTTCGCGGGCGAGGATAGTTGGCTGGTTCGCAGCAACAACACATCAAGGAATCTGAATTCCTCGGATACCAGAGATGTTAATGGTAGGCAACGTCGTAACAGACCAAAGCACCGCAGTAACGGCGATAACACCGAAGATACCACAGTCAATGCCGAATTCAGAGACTCTAGATCCGGTCAGCGGAAAAAGCCATTTAAAAGAAATACTCTGGCTCCATCCAGTATGGATCGCATACTGGATCGCTCGTGTCAAATCCATGGCACCCCTGACAAGCCAACCAATCACACCAACAGAGAATGTTGGGTGTTCAAGCAGGCCGGCAAGTTAAATGCCAAAAACAAGGACAAGGGGCTGCATAGCGATGACGAGGAGGAGCCCTAGCAGCCGAACCCAGGAGGAAAGAAGGGGTTTCCCCCACAAGTAAAGACAGTAAACATGATATACGTAACCCACATTCCCAAGAGGGAGCAGAAGCGTGCACTAAGGGACATCTACGCGATGGAGCCCGTCGCCCCAAAGTTCAACCCATGGTCCGCTTGTCCGATCACCTTCGATCGCAGGGACCACCCCACTAGCATCCGTCATGGCGGATCCACCACACTGGTCCTAGACCCCATCATTGACGGATTTCACCTCACTCGAGTCCTTATGGACGGCGGCGACAGCCTGAACCTGCTTTATCAGGATATAGTGCGAAAATGTGCATCGATCCCTCGAGGATCAAACCCAGCAAAACCACCTTTAAAGGCGTCATCCCAGGCGTAGAGGCCCATTGCACAGGCTCAATCACACTAGAAGTGGTCTTCGGATCACCGGACAACTTCCAAAGCGAAGAGTTAATTTTCGACATCGTCCTATTTCGCAGTGGCTATGATGCACTGCTCGGACCGACAGCATTTGCCAAATTCAACACAGTGCTGCATTACGCATACCTCAATCTCAAGATGCCAGGACCCCACGGGGTCATAACAGTTAATGGAAACACAGAACGCTCGCTTCGTACAGAAGAGCACACTGCGGCCCTTGCAGCAGAGGCACAAAGCAGCCTGTTCAAGCAGACCACTCATTCGGCGTTACAGCCCCTGGACACCTTCAAGCGAGTCCAGAACAATCTGCAACAGGACCGCCTGGCGCGATCAACGCTCACCTAGCAATCCGGCCCCCGTCCCAGTCCCAGTGCAATGACAAAATTCGTGTCGCGCGTACGTAACTACGCATTGAAAATACCATGGACATAAGCGGGGGCACAATCAGGATACGCCTCGCATTGTGGCTTAAACCATGCCAGGGGTTGTACACCTTTCACATTCCTTTTCTCTTTCAGGGCCTAACTCTTCGGAAGCCCTTTCCGGCAGTCTGATTGCTGGACACACTCCGGAAGAAACAACCAAGGATGCGAGAAGCTAAGATGAACATGGGAACCGCCAGGTGGCCTCTCGTAATACTTGATATACCCGCTTTTCACTATTTATGCGTAGCTTGCCTTGGGATAGGACATTTCAAATTGTCCCACTTTGTGCTTATTGCACTACTTGTACCAGTATGTCTCGACGTATTACTCAAATAATAATGCATATTATTAATCTGTTATTGCATTATTTAAGTTTTTGTCTTTCTCTTATATGTCCATTTACGACATTCTGCACCTGCACGCTCGGGTACGGTCAGTACGCCAGGCGCTCTCGTTCACCCCGTAATACAGCGCAAGAAGTCCGAACACTTTTGACAGTGCGGCACCCCGAACTTATAGCACTATATGCATTAGCTCCGAATCATGTCTTTGGTCAAATGTTGGGTTGCCCGGCTCCCATGCTTTGGTACCTTACATTCCGCTATATCGGCTAAGGTAGCACTGGGAGAACTACTGCGATTGTGTCCCGGTTCTTCCGGACAAGCACCTCAGTAGAGAAAGCCAAAAAATGACTGTCATGATAAGGCGAGAGACTAGTGGATGTTCGAGAGGTCTCAAGTCCTTAAAGACTTTTTCCGCTTTGGACAAGGAGTCGTCCTTGTCCGGCTTAGGCGTCTATAGCGCCCCAAATTCGGCCTTCTGAATACCAGGGGCTTCACCAAAATTTAAAATCATAGACTTCTATGGCTAAGTGAGAGTGATAAAGCATTATAGTCCGATTGCCTGGTTCGTTGCGCTGAACACCTCCCTTGGAGGACCCAAAATTGGGGTAAAGAGTGTTCAGGTTTATCCCAAACACCCCATACTAGTTACATCGGGGCAGAAGCCGACGACTGGCCAACTCTCATATTTTATAAACGACCGCACAGAAGGTAATATTTTAAATTAAGAAAGCGTCGCATGGCGCAAATGAACTCGTTTCATATTATAGGATCACATGAGCATGTTCATTCAAAAACTACATCCTTGGCACACTCATCTGCCACTAGGCGGGATCCCTCCAGGAGACCCTCATAATAATTCTTGGGGCGGCGATGCTCCTTGCCCTCCGGTGGCCCCTCCTTCACAAGCTTCAGGGCGTCCAGCTTCGCCCAGTGCACCTTCACCCGGGCAAAAGCCCTGCGTGCACCTTCGATCAGCCGTCGCACCAGACCGAAGTAGCTGCCGGACAGGGGCTCGCCATTCCGCATCCGGACTATAAGGCCCCTCATGGCCTGTTCGGCCGCCTTGTGAAGTTCGACCAACTGCTTCAGCTGGTCGCTCAAGGCCACAGGGTGTTCGGTCCCAGTATACTGAGACCAGAACAGTTTCTCCATTGAGCTCCACTCCTCAGCCCGGTAAAATTCCGCGGCATCCAGCACACTGCGGGGAAGATCTGCAAACGCTCCTGGAGAGCTCCGAACTCGGGTAAGAAAAAGGAAATTCTCCTTCACATGCTTGCTTTACATATTGAATGCCTTACCCGCTACTATTTCTTCGCCTCATCAATCTCCTGGAGGGCCTTGTGGGCTTCGGCCTTGGCGCTTCGGATGCTTTCAAGCGCCTACGCGAGCTCGGACTCCCACGTTTTAGAGTCCAGCTCCAAGGACTCGTGCTTTTTGGCGAGAGCCTCGAGCTCTTGCTGCACCTCGCCCACTCGGGCTTCTTGTTTCTCCCGTTCAATGCGTTCCTTGGCCGCTTTGTCTTCGGCCTCGGACAATGCCTTCCTCAGGGTCGCCACCTCGGTCGTGGCCCTTGACAAATCCATGATGATCCTTTTACTTTATACCAGAACTTCTCTTTAACTATATAGACAGGGGTATTTCTTACCTTTGCTCTCTTCGAGCGGCCTCTTGGTCAGGCTGAGCTCGTCCTCGGACCGCTTCAAGTCCTGCTTCAGCGTAGAGACCTCCGCAGTACGTGCGGCAGCGGCTAGCAGGGAAGCCTGCACATACACATAGACATACTCTGATTAGACTCCTGAGTTGTCATTTGATACTCTATTCGGCTTATCCTCGCGAACGCTGAACAGAGCATCAGGGGCTACTATCTATGCGATAATATTTTTATATTTTGAATGCGTACCTCAAAGCCTGTTAGGAGGCTGGCGCAAGCTTCAGTCAGCCCATTCTTGGCGGACTGAACCTTCTTAACCACCGCACTCATGATAGTGCGGTGTTCTTCATCGATGGAAGCGCTGTGAAGCACTTCCAGCAGGCTGTCCGGTGCCTCCGGTTGGACAGAGGACACTGGCACGGATGGTTGGCCCCCCTTGACAGGGGACCGCCTGCAGAAGTCCGGAACCATCGAGGGTTCCGGTGTAGTGTCCGACTGGGGTCCAAACTTGAAGCCCGTAGGAGCCTCGCTCCCTTGGTACCCAGGGTCCGGGAAGTCGCCGCAAGGCGCCCCCAAGACCGCCTCCCCTTGGCTCGGTGCCTGTTTGGACAACACCTCGGCATTATCCATAAGGCGAGCGGTGGAAGCGGTCGGAAGATAACCACTGTTCATATCCGACGAGCCCAACGAGCCACTTGACGAAGGTACGTCGAGATGAGCTCGGGACGGACAGCATAATCATGTTTGGCATGAGGAAAGGCAGTACAATAAAACATATCATGAAGTACTATGGTGTCCGGACACTTACGACTTTGCCAGGGGCTTGTCCCTGGGCAACCACTCGTCGCCGCTGTCCACGGCCGTCGTGGCACGGTCCGGAAGGAGGGTCCTTCCCTTCTTGGACCCTTCGGCTTCCCCAGATGGGTCGGCCTTCCTTTTCTTGTCTCCCCCGGCTGGGGGGGAGAACTTTTCTCCTCCTCCTTGTTTCCATGGGAGGAGTGTGCGTTGGAGTCATCGTCCGATGACTCCGATACGATCGTACGCCGGAGACCCTTTCGGGTCCCCGCGGTCTTCTTCTTGGTCTTCTGTGCTGGCACCTCGTAAGGTGCCGGAGTCAGCATCTTCATTAGAAGAGCGTCTGCAGGATCTTTGGGCAGCGGGGCTGGGCTGCCGAGCTGCTCCGCCATCTTTAACCAGTCCTGTTAGTGACATGGGGGCTTAGATCCTACACATAACTAAACCTGGGCAAATAAATACCCCGAGAAATAGAAATGCTTATCGGACCGGCATGGCGCTTTGCGCTGAGTCCGCGGTCTTCGATAAGAGGGGGAGGGATCTCAGCGCTCTTGAACAGCACCCTCCAGACGTCCCTGTGCATCGTGTCGTAGAGATCTCGCAGCATCTGGTGCTTGGTTGAGTCGAACTCCCACAAATTGAATGCCCATCGTTGGCACGAAGGATCCGGCGGACAAGCATAACCTGGACCACATTGACCAGTTTAATTTTCTTGTTCATCATGTTCTGGATATAGGTCTGGACTCCGGTTAGCTCTGTCGAAGAACCCCAGGACATGCCCTTTTCTTTCCAGGAGGTGAGTCGAGTGGGGATTCCGGATCGGAATTTGTGGGCCGCCACCCAGTTGGTGTCGCGTGGCTCGGTGATGTAGAACCACCCCGATTGCCACCCCTTTATGGTCTCCACATAGGAGCCTTCGAGCCAGGTGACGTTTGGCATCTTGCCCACCATGGCTCCTTCGCACTCCGCCTGCTGGCCAACCACCACCTTCGGTTTGACATTAAAAGTCTCCAGCCACAGGCCTAAATGGGGCTTGATGTGGAGGAAGGCCTCGCACACGACGATAAACGCCGAGATGTTGAGGATCAAGTTGGAGGCCAGATCATGAAAATCCAGCCCGTAGTAGAACATGAGCCCGCGGACGAACGGGTGGAGTGGAAATCCTAGTCAGTGGACAAAGTGGGTGAGAAAAACTACCCTCTCATGGGGTTTGGGCGTAGGGACGATCTGCCCCGCATTCGGTAGCCGGTGCACGATATCCGTAGACAAGTATCCGGCTTCCCGTAACTTTTTGATGTTCTCCTCCGTGACGGAGGAGACCATCCACTTGCCTCCTGCTCCAGACATGCTTGGAGTGGTTTGAGAAGGAGAACGCGAGCTTGGGCACTGGAGTTCGAGTGTGCGGGAATGGGTAAGCGAGAAGAAGAAGGCATGGGTGAAAGAAAGTAAATCTTTGTCCCTTTATAAGGGCGGAGCAGGCGATGAGTCTCCCCACTTGCCCGGCAAAACCGCTTATTCCCCAAGCGCCGCAATTGATGGCGCGTCTGGGTTACCCACGTCCGTATTGATGAGAATCCCATGATAAGGGGAACACGATCTCTGCTTTGACAAGACGTGTCAAGAAAACTGCCTCGCGATATGTGCAGAGCTGGTTGGGAAAAACGGTTCGAATAGTGACCGGCACATGGCATGATGTCATGTTGTCAAAACGTGTCAGCAAATTGGATTTGTGGAAATATTCTCTCTACGGTGGTATGTGGAATTTATTTTGCAGGGCCGGACACTGTCCTTGTATTAAAAACTCTTCCATGGTGTATTCCGAGGAGTGATCCACCTTGCAATGCCGAAGACAATACTGCACGCCGGACTCATCGTCATTGAAGCCTGGTTCAGGGGCTATTGAGGGAGTCCTGGATTAGGGGGTCTCCGGACAACCGGACTATATCCTTTGACCGGACTGTTGGGCCATGAAGATACAAGATTGAAGGCTTCGTCTTGTGTCCGGATGGGACTCTACTTGGCGTGGAAGGCAGGCTAGGCAATACGGATATGTATATCTCCTCTTTTGTTACTGACCTTGTGTAACCCTAGCCCCCTCCGGTGTCTATATAAACCGGATGGTTTTAGTCCGTAGGACAACATACAACCATACCATAGGCTAGCTTCTAGGGTTTAGCCTCTCTGATCTCGTGGTAGATCTAATCTTGCAATACTCATATCATCAAGAACAATCAAGCAGGACGTAGGGTTTTACCTCTATCAAGAGGGCCCGAACCTAGGTAAAACATCGTGTCCCCTGCCACCTGTTACCATCTGCCTTAGACGCACAGTTCAGGACCCCCTACTCGAGATCCGCCGGTTTTCACATCGACACCCCCCACCCTTGAAAATTGACTGACCCAAAATTCGATTCAGTCGACTGAAGTGTAGCTAAATTGGAGCAGCATCGCAAGCAAGATTAAGAGCGAGAGCAGCAGTGTGAGCAAGAGCAAGAGCAAGAGAAGACAAGGCAGGGGACCGAGAGCAAGAGCAGAGCAGCAGCGCGAGCGAGAGCTAAAGCAGCAGCAGCTCCTACTAATGCGGACGTCGCCGCTGAGGGAGCGACGCCGTGGAGGAAGTGGCCGGCGACGCCACCGTGGATGGAGCCGCGCCCTGTCGGCTCGGAACCGAGCGCCGACTGCACCATGAGATCGAATCAAGAAGAAAATGCGGCGATTAGTGTACAACCTCTTTGGTGGCGCCGATTAGGCCGCAGCTTCATCTGAGGAAACGGTGATGATGACACTCTTCTGGTGGTGCAGGTGAAGATGGCGGTGTGGGAATGGAGGTAGCACAAAAGACGAGGGGAACATCGGGGTAGCTCCTTGGAGGTGGAGGACGGGGTGGCTGAACCGGCGGGACGACCAGATCGATGACGGACCCTCATCTGGTACGGTGAATGAGGGACGTCGAGGTGTTGCTGTGGACGACATCGTCTGGGAAGAGGCTCTGGCTGGGTGGCGGACGGAGGAGGGTGTGGGGCTTCGTGGGTTTTCCTGGCCTCGGTGTACGAATGGGTGGATGGATGGGATGGGCGTGGGGAACCATGGCTTAGGGACGCGCTTGTCCGAAATGTGGGGAAAGTTACGAAATAACCCCCACCGATTTGAGGCGGTTCTTTCCGTTCAGGGGTGTCACGGGCATTTCGCGTGTCAGGATTTCATAGGAGGTGGGAGTTTTCGCGCGCATTGTAATTTTGGAATAGCAAGGCGCGGGTTGAGATGGAGAGTGTTGTCGGAGCACAACGAGACAAAGATATATCTTAAATATTTCGGGCTAACAAGGCGCGGGATGAAATTTCCGGACAAGCCTAACGTGTAATGTACCAAATCAATTCGCACTAGAAATGTCATTCAAAACTTTGAATTCATGTTATGTTCAATTAAAATATTTCGCTAGGTGTATAATGCATGCAACCTACTACTCAAATGAACGTTTTAGTGCATTCCGAACGTATATACTACTGCTTCAATATGAACTAAATTCGAAATTCGTTTCTCTATTTGAATAAGATCTACAATAATGATTGTTGTGAAGTCAAAGCATTTGAATTCGTTTCTCTGTTTTAATAAGATCTACAATCGTCATTATTGTCAAGTTAAACCATCGTTTGTGTATTATCTTCACAACACACCACATGATTAGTCTTGAGTTACTTATGAACTATGTGTACTATATGAACTCGAACTCAATTTTTTGAATCCACTTTATGTTGATTTCAAATCATAGTACATTTCAAGCTCTAGCTAGATCTTCATAATCTAAACCATGTCTCATATGTATAATGTGTTTATCACATTACGTATGGTGCCCCGCCGCCTACGCCTACAAGTATTTAGATGTGAGTTGCAAACACCACACATTACCACAAATTCAAATAAAATGTGAGAATGTTCGATATATAGTATTGTTTAGATTGTTCGATATTTAGTTGTAAGCTGCAAACGCCACACATTATCACAAATTCAAATAAAATGTGAGATTGTTCGACATTTAGCTGTGAGTTGCAAACGCCATGCATTATCACATTATGGTATAACATGTGCAAAACCACAACACGCGTATCACCATTATATTCATGCATGCATATGTTTAAAACACTATGATCTCCTATTCAAATATATGAATCCACATTCATATCAAATTATGATCTTTGTTAGTCTCTTACACCCACACAATCCTCTAACCTTTGTAGCTACCACTAACTTTCTCTCATGCATGCACACGCCCTCCTCGCCCTCCCCCTCCCTCAGCATTCTATCCATCACGCACATTCATTTTTTTTCTTTAGGTCGTTCTCCCACAGTCTCCACAACTCCTTTCCGACACACACCGATCGATAAACCTCTCCAGTGATGTCTGCCTACAACATACACACGCACCTTCAATCTCCTCCTTTATGTTTCCTTGCCTCGTGTCTCTCATACGGTCCCACACACGTGTAAACTCTCGCCCCTCTTTTCATCGATCTCACAACCACACACTCCTCCCCTATCTAGCTAGTATTTGGGCCTCTCGCACCACCTCCTAGCTCCATTATCTCTGTCTATCTATCTCGCCAGGCCTTATTTGCCTCTAACAAATGGACGTACACCGACCAATCTCCCGCTATACATATAGCTAGCTAGGTCCTTATAACTCATTTTTCCCCACGCATCGATCGATCTACCTCATTAGTTATGTCTCTCCCTTCCTCCGACAAACAACAATTGATCTAATGATCTAGTTAGGTTTGCTTACCAAACACATGGTTCCCCTTCATCATCCATGGATGCGTCCCGACAGATCTATCATGCACAGGCACACACAGAAACACATCCCCACACTTACTGATAATATTGCAGTTCCACCCTCAGTTTGTCTAGTGGGCCTCTCCCACCATCTTCGAGAAGCAACTCCATCACCCATCCAGCACTCTACCCTCTCCCTCCCTCTCTCTCTCTCGTCTCTCTCTCTCTCTCTCTGTCCCATCCTATTTCCCATACTTCAGTTATGTATGGATGTCGATCGATCTCCCTCAAGACATAGTTGGGTCTCTCCTTCTCAACACATATACGAGTCGTTCTACCTCTATAGTTAGGCCTCTGCCTACCCCTCCCCCACCCCCTCCCACACACACACACTGATACATCGAGCGCTCTAGTCATGTCTCCCTACCACACACAAACTTGACCTGTGCCCTTTGACATTCCGGTAGGTCAGTCGCCCTATATCCTTGACTTTCACACACACACAATTTTGATGGCTCTCTTCATCGATCTCGCCCCCACCCACTTGATCCTCTCTTCGACTCTATCGATATCTATGACCCCTCCCTCTCTTCTCATGGATCTCCCGGCCCTCTATATATGATATGGATAGGCCTCCATTTCACACACATTGCATGCAAAATTTTGTTTGAGATGTCATCGACACATATTCCCACAAATACATTCACGAAATCAACCTCCCCCCAAAACAAAAAACACTCACGAACACACAAGCCATTTGCCTAAGTTTGTATCACTCACACACACCCATGTAGGTGGGGGACGTGCACGAAGAGAAGAGGTGCACGCACGACGCACGTACTCCCGTCTCTTTCCCAACCACACCCTCGCGGGTGCACGGTGGTGCTCATTTCTATATGAACATGCAGCCCACGTGCTAATTTAACACATGTACTGGTTGTCCACTAGATGGAGGGAGGATTGTCTACCACGGTTGAATAAAAAAATTGCGACTTGACGCGTTATGTTAAAAAATAGGCAAACCATGTGGGGCCTACCTTAGAGGCAAGGCTCTATACACTCGAGTACTTTTGATGTGTCTCGTCAACTCGCAGAATGAGGAGAAGCTTGCTTAGTACGCTGTCTCCCCCGCCCACGGGCGCGGTGGCTCGCAGTATGAGGTGAAGCTTGCTTACTAGTAGTAGTATTGTACGCCTTACGCCCGCTCCCTCGCCCACGCGCGCGGTGGCTCGCAGGATGAGGAGAAAATTTTACTACTCCCTCCGTTTACTCCTCGTCCCTACTACCTTGGTTAGAGACATTATCATATTGTTTGGAATATATATGTCCTTTAGTAGATTTCAATATGAACTACTAGTACATACTCCAACAATGATGTATATAGACGTATTTTAGAGTGTAGATTCACTCATTTTGCTCCGTATGTAGTCCATATTGAGGCCCTGTTTGGTTCATAAGTCATAGGACTTTTTCTAGTCCCAGCTAAAAAGTCCCTACTCCTTAAAAAGTCCCTCCCTGTTTGTTTTCAGGGACTAAAAAGTCCCTAGTCCCTCCCTAGAGGTTATTGAATGACCATGTTACCCCCAGTATACAGAAAATAACAACCAAACAATACCATGGGGCGGCGGGGCAATGGGTGCAGGGAGGGGCATTGTTGGGAAAATCCCAAAAAAGACTCTCCTTGAGATTCTTCTTCATTAAGTCCCAAAAAGCAAGTTTTAGTCCCTAGTAGTCCCTCCTGTTTGGTTAAAATGTCTCTAAGAGGGACTTTTTATAGTCCCTACACTAAAAAGTCCCTGGAAACAAACACCCCCTGCATAAAGTTGAGACACTTATTTTGGAATGGAGGGAGTACATATTTGCTATGATCTGTCAATCATTGAGATGCAATAGCATGCATGTTAGTCTCCTTTGTATTTGATGAAATGTTGCAACGGGCAACCTTGGATGCAAGATACATGTAACAGAAGCTGGAAGCTTCATAGCATTGTACTATCTTGCTGATAAATTAGAGTACGTACTATACGAGTACTTCATGCGTTCCTAAATATAATTCTTTGTAGAGATTTCACCATGAACCACATATGGATTTATATAGACGCATTTTATGTGTACATTCATTCATTTTGTTCCGTATGTAGTCCACCTAGTGGAATCTCTACAAAGACTAATATTTAGGAACGGATGGAGTACTATGTGAAGAGTTAGGTGTCGCACGGTGTCCAGAAAATATGGTGATAGTGTGAGGTGGGCCATGTAATCACTGAGCCTGCGTGTTTTCACTACTCTTGCACTCCTCCGCCGTAAGAATGGAGAAAATTCTAATCTAGTAGTACCTCCTTTCGCCGAAAGCATGGGACATCCAGCAGTCCTACCACCTCAGTAATAATGACCAATGAGCAGTCAAATCACATAGACCCAGTGGTAAGTTGGACGGACGAAGCAACCATCACTCTTGGATCTGCTTCTCCCTTCAACGCAGGCACCAGTGAGAGGTCGCGTCAGCTCTGCCCGGGCATGAATGCGGCACCGATTCTATGGAGCGGTGCTGACCGTTTCAGGCAGGAAGCACACGCGGGCGATGGAGGGGCTTTGGGTGGGCCAGGCTGGTCAGGAGCGGGTGTGGCAGTTGTCCACCTGTCCCTACCGGACACCCACAAACAAGAGGATGCACCGACTCTCGCGGCTAAAATCGTACACTACACACCATCTCTCTGTAGGAGTAGGTCGATATGTCGCTCTCTCTAACACACACATGTTGTTAAACACACACACACGCACACGCACACACAGGTTCATAGAATAGGAAAATCGTGTGAGTGCGAAGCCACGGGAAGTGAGATACAAATGGAGTACGTACAAGAAGCGAAGAGGTGACGAATATTCCATCAAACCTGGACTGAGGAGTAGTACTCCCTCCGTCTAGGTGTTAATTCATCTTACGGAAATCAGATATTCCCAAAATGTTTAGGAGTCGTCCATTAACTTTGCATCTTAATCCCCTCCTGGCCTCGTTGCTAGCGAGCACTGTTACTTAGGGAACGTTTGGATCCTTAGCAAGAATAGCTTATACCATAGCCAGGCAAGGTTAGGCATTTGGAACTATTAAAATATGTTAGCTTTTGTGGGCCAGCTAGCTTGGGTGGTCTAGAAAAACATTGCTAGCTCAGGAGAGCCAGATCGGCTTGCTTCCAACGACAAACTTCACGTAGCAGTAACATAGACTAGTAACATATGCATGTTACTAGTCCAAGTTACTCACCACTATGACCAGCCTAAGCAATGTAACCAAACGCTCCTTAATCTGCCTTGTTATCTCCCCCTGAAACCCAATGCATGGAGCGCAACTACGCGTTGATGGGTCACGAAATCAAAATCGGCTTGCATGCGAGTTAATAGGTGGCCCTGCATGGTAGCTAATACGGCATCTCTTAGTTGTTTGGATTAATTGTTGCGTTTAGAGACAGAAATCAGGGCTTTGATTGGAGGAATGACCGGTCAAGTTTCTCCTTCTCCAATCTGCTTGCACCTTGGTCCTGCTGCACCTTCTAGCGTGACTTATTACACCTAGACGGAGGGAGTCGTACGAGATACGGTGGCACACTGACTTAGGTCGAATACAAGTGCCCAAAATTGTGTGCATGTTATAATAAGGATTCACTTAAAATAGTATGTGAGCGAACAGAGGGATCAATTGGACAGTGTTCCCGAGCAGTAGCGAGATGTGTGAGGTAAGATACACCGCTGGCGCTTTTAGTTTTTCTTATTAATTTATTTGTTTCACCCTCTGACTGGTGAGACCCAACGTACTACGTGGAGACAGGTAAGGTGACTAAGGCTGCATTATTTCTGCACCACTGCGGATAGTCTTACCACCAAATCCACATGACACGATTATAATTTAAATCCCAATGACTCCCACACAAAAAAACACGGCATCCTTGTCACACGAATGCAGGAGGGTTGTGTAGCTGGTTAGCCTATTCGCTCATCAAACTTGAGGTCTTGGGTTCGATAACTACACTTGAGCATAATTCGTGCCAGGAGGATTCTTTGACTACTCAAAATGGATGGATACGGATCTATACGATCAGCTGCAGCCTCGTCGCTTGTTTTCTAGGGTTTGCACTCTTCACACTCTCTCCAGTATATATATACACGCTGGAGCCTTAGCGCTTGTAGTTGCTCTCTTCACACTCTGTCACCCTCTCCAGATCTAAACAAGACTTCGTTAGCCTCTCTCTCTCCCCCCTCACTTCTGGTCTCCTTGTAGTTGCTCTCTTCACACTCTCTCACCCTCTCTAGATCTAAACAAGACTTCGTTGGCCTCTCTCTCTCCCCTCACTGTTGGTCAAAGAGCCGGCAGGATCTGTCCGCCGGGAAGGGAAGGAGGCTTAACGTTGTCGCCGTCGGCGAGGGAGGGAATCCACTACCAGTGCAGTTGTCCACTTTCACCCAGCGGCGCCGTGGGAGGGCCTCCGACCGCTTCTTCTTCGCCGCCGTACATAGTCTGGGCCAAATGGCCTCCGGTCGCCCACCGAACCACACCCCAAGAACCTTAAGGTATAATTTACTTATTCCACATGCATTTCTCTAGCTGCATGTGGGCTTTTTCTGCTTCTGCACTCGAATCTAGGTGTTGGATCAAATAGGAAAGTAGTGGGGAAAGTTGTATACCATGAATCTAGGACGTGGTTCAAAGAGGAAAGGAATGGGGGAAAGTACTGGGAAAAGTTGTATAACATGAATCTAGGATGTGGTTCAAAAAGGAAAGGAAGGGGGAAAGTTGTATCGCATGAATCTAAGACGTGGTTCAAAGAGGAAAGGAATGGGGGAAAGTAGTGGGGAAAGTTGTATAGCATAAATCTAGGACGTTGTTCAAAGAGGAAAGGAATGGGGGAAAGTACTAGTACAGACTGGCTATCCAGAACCTACGTTGGTTGAAAAGGGAAAACAATGACAAACGTAGTACGCACATCTGTAATGAACTAATCTTTTGTTTTGGGGGACAAGGCTGTAGAGTTTGAGCAGGACTAGATTTGTTGCGCTCACATAGGGAAAGGTGTCTAAAGATAACAAAACTGGGACCAACACAAATATGCTCCTCGGTTGTTTGTTCTTTGTTGCAACAGACTGTGCATCACCCCAGTACATCGGTAGATGCACATGGTGCTGGTGCGTCCACTATCCCGTGCAACTCTTTAGCTGTTGTTAATCTAAGGCCCTGTTTGGTTAAAAACTCCCTAGTCCCTACCTGCTTGGTTCCAGGGACTAAACATAGACTAGAGGTTATTAAATGACATGCTAAAATACCATGTTACCCCTATAGTAATGAACTAATAGAGACAAGGTGCGATGCGTGGCAGGGGCAACTATTGGAAAAAGTCCCAAAAAGACTCTCCCTCGGGGTCTTATTTCTTTAGTCCCAAATGCCCACTTTTAGTCCCTAAAAGTCCCTCATGTTTGGTTTAGATGGGACTGACACGGAGTTTTTTTAGTCCCTCCACCAAAATGTCCTTGTAAACAAACACCCTCTAATAATGCCGCTGGAAAATTGATGCAATGCCACAGTTAAAAGCAGATTACATGTTTAACGAATTTTATTGTTAATATAATCTCTCTGTTAATATTAATCAATACCACCGTTTGAGAAATGCTACTGTCTTGCTTTACTTCCCATTTAGATAAGGTAGATGCTTATTTTTGTTGGCTTCTGTGTCATCCACCGTTATTGACCACCAGTTGTTTCCTTTGCACCTCTGTGTAAACAGGGTTATCTACTTCACCTCGTTGCCATTGTGACCTTTTGTTGCACTGCACAAAACACTTTTGTTTTAAGAGTGTTTTGTGCAGTTCAACAAAAATGTCACACCGACAACGTTGCTTGATTGCTTGATCTTAGTGGAACTGCACAAGAGGAGATCTTACTTCCTATCCGTGTTGGCAAATTTGGTTCAGATCTTCTTCTTGTGAGTTGTTTCAATTCCGCGTCATGAGAGGTCAGTACTAGCCTTCTTTCACATGATTCTACAGTGTGCTTTCATATGTTGTGCTACTTTTACAGTAATGTTGCTTGATTTTAGTGAACTGCACAAATGGAGACAAGATTTCTAATCTGTATGTGCACCGTAATATCCCATTGAGGTAAGATAAGGATATTTCACAACTATTGGCCTGTATTTTGCCACTTTCGTCAGAAAATTAATGTCATTGTTTAGTGCTATACTTGTGCAACCTAATTGACATGCCAAATCTTACATTGAAGGCGAAGCTTGTCTATTATTGAACCAAGTTATGAAGGGGAAGAACAAGCGGAAGAAAAACAAAAATCAACTCCCGGGGCTGTAATGAAGCACTGGAACTGTGATGACACAAGTAATGATATAGTTTTGCATCTTAATTTATTGCTAAGGCTGGAACGAGAAACTGTTTTGCCACTGATTTGATGCCACTCTTAATGTAATATGTAATTATCTCTAATTGTGCAAACAGGGATCTTCTTTGAAGATACCATATATTTTAGTGGAACTGCACAAGAAGATGTTGGAAACATTAAACTAATCGAGGAGAATATAGTAAGCATGGCCACCTTAGTAGATAGCAACAGATGGTTCCGGAGAAGTGCTCCATCTGTATGCTCTACACAATAAGCCTCCTGGCAAAGGTTGGTACTCGCCCACTGATTTCATCCATATGATTGAGCTTTGTCATCTCTATTGGTGTTGTGCTACTGTTTAGATACTGTCATGAAAAAGTGGTATTGTCCTTGAGAAGTGCTTCGTCTGTGCTGTTTTAAAATTTTCCTTTCCTTTTTTCGAGCAAACAGGGATGCTAGCATTGAGTAGTCCTCTTGTCTTTGCACAACAGGATCATCTTCCTCTGAAGAAGAACATGGAGTACGTGAAGTGACTAGATCCGATTATGCCAGGATGAAGAAGACCTGTCTATGTTCTCCTCAGAGGGAGCAGTTGAAGGATGGTTACATTACCCCCCACAAGACCAAACTAACTTCAGCTCAGAAGGACTGACAAATCTCCATTTTCTTATTGTGATGCGCAAGTACAATTTTGTTCTAGGATTCTTTCCGGTGAGTTCCATTTTTCTAAAAGTGTGCTCTACATGGACCATGTAGGTGCGTGTTTAAACTATCAATTCATAGTAAAATTTGCTTTATACTAATCACTTTTTTGTATTTGTGCAAACAGGGGTGCTCAGCTTGATTTCAATGGGAACTGCACAATATGTTCATGAATACATCGAATCATTCATTTCCACCACAAGAAAGGAGGTGCCGAGCGACTTTGGTTGATTTTGGTGGAAGTGCATAAGAAGAACAGCTAGTTTATTTAGCACGAGGTGCCATGTCAATGTCCGAACTGATGGCTAACCCTGCCCATTCCACAATCGTATGCATTTGATATTTTGGAATGGGACAAATTTTTCAAATTTTTCTCATTGATTTTAGCAAGAAGACATGCTTTGATATTTTCGAATGGGACGCCCTTTGCTGTCAGCAGCGTCCATCCATTTTTTTGTTTATTCTTTAGTTGTGAAGTAAATATTGGCTTTGACATGTGAATCGCTGAGATGCATAATAATCGATTTTTTGAATGTTCTCCATGAATTGCCAGGCTTGTGTGTTTGATTGCAATGTACAGGAACACTAAAAAGCTGCTCAAATACTTTGTACTCCTTCTGTTCCTTTTTACTTCGCACATTGTGAAAGTGCACACTTTTTTCTATAAGATTGGTCAAAGTAGAGATACTTTGACTACAGACAAAACTTGTATGCAGACTAGAAAGGACCGGAGGGAGTACATGTGAAACTTCTGCAAACGAGGTGATCACCCTAGGAATAATGGTAGTACATATTGTTTTGCTTGTTTATCCAATGCCAGTGATACAAGAATTCAAACTAATCGAAATAAATTCATTCATACACGGTCAGATTTCATATAAACATGCCGGATCTCATTACATTTCATACATTCTTCAACTAAAAAGGGGTGCACTGGTTGAATAATTAATTAACCGAAGCTACCCACCTGTGTCCGGCTGAGCCGAACAGAAGCTTCACTGCCTTAACTACAGGTGCAGTTGCGTAACTGACATGTGGCCCAGATGCCTGTTGGGCCCACGTGTCTATCAGCCAACTACACCAGCAGTTAAGTAGAAGCAGCGTCCTTCTCCAACATAGCACTCCGACTCCACGTTGCCGCCAAGAAGCTAACCGGCCATAAGTGGTCAACCCGCCTAGCTTGTCATACCGATTAGGGCAACTAGGAGCCCAATGATCTGGATCCCCACATGACAAACGCCTTTCTTCTTGTCATTCTTCTTCTTGAAGTTCGTGTGTTGCACAGCCTTGTTCTTCCCATCAAACTTTGCTTTACCATCAAACTTGCCCTTGTTCTTGAACTTGTGGGGCTGGAAGTTCTTCTTTTGTACCAGATTGGCACTAGATCCTCCCTCAATTCCTCGAGCACGTGTGTCCTTTGCTCTCGCCTTTTCTTCCACATCAAGAGTGCCAATGAGATCCATGAAGTAGGAAGCTTAGTGATGATACCTCCGGCAACAAACTTGTCCGGTAGCATACAACTGAAGTGCTCAAGATCTCTAGCAAATGACTGTATCTCATGAGCTTTCTCAACCACGGAGCGCTCTTCAATCATCATGTAATCATAGAATTTCTCCATTATGTACAGCTTAGTGCCAGCAACCGGAGGGTTGCAGCGGTGGTCTTACTTGGACCCGAGCGGCGGCGACCTACCGTGTTCTACTCTCCTTGTTTTCTCCGTGGCGCGGCCTCGTTGGCAGCGGGGCGGGGCATCGGCGCAACCGGCGTTGTCCTCTGTCTCGTTGCCGGCGGGCGGTGCCTCGACGGAGCGGGGGAAATCCTCCCCCTCGTTGCCGGCAGGGTGGGGCCTCGGCGGAGCCGGTGGTGTCCTTTGCCTCGTTGTTGGCGTCACGGGGCCTCGGTGGAGCAGGGCCTCATCGACGCTAGCGGAGCGGGGACTCGTCGGAGCCAGCATTGTCCTCTGCGTCGTCCTCGGTCTCGCCAAACAGCGCCTCGCCCGCTTCATCGCCCTCTTTCTAGGCGGCTGTAGCCTCCGCCACACGCATGCGATACCGCCAGCGCTCGAGGCGGCCCTCGCGGGCGGAGCGGTACGAGTCGAGCAGCGCCTCCGCCTGCTCCGCGGCGATCTGATCCTCTGCCTGCAGGTGCTCCTGGAGAAGATGGTGGTTGTAGGCGGCGTCGGCCTGCGCCTCCCGAAACTGCTCCTCACGCTTCTTCCTCACCGTGTCCATATATTGGGCACGGTTCTCGCCGATGGTCATGGTGCAATGCACCAGTGAGGATGGTGCGGAGAAGGGGGTTGGCGCCGGATCGTCGACTACCATGTTCTCCCTTGGGACGTCGTCGTCCTCCAGCTGCTTGCTGGCCAGCCAGTCGGCAGGAATGGCTGCCATCTCCTTGTGGTCCGTCGTTCGCCCGTCCCGAAGAGCGCTAAAGCGCGAGGATGCCATGGTGGGCAGTAGTGGTATGGACAGGAGAAAGGGAACAGATGCGGATGACTGTGGCTATGGCCGGCGCAACAGTTTATATAGCAATGGTGAGCGGCGAAGGGACGGACGTGTGGTGCTGGAGTAGCCGCCTCGGCAACCACATATCATTAATGTGGGCGGCAGAAGGACGGACGGACGGCACTTGTGTTGTTTGAAGGCGGAGCAATCGCCTGCACTGGGAAGCGGGGTGGGCGGCACTGACCGTTTCAGGCAAAAAGCGCGTGCGGGCGAGGGAGGCGGTTTGGGTGGGCCAGGGTAGTCAGACTCGTGCTTGGCAGCGGGTCGGTCCAGCAGCCGGACATGCTGACTCGCCAGCTAGCTCATCGAGCTGAGGGATGACAATCAAACAATGGACGTAGCTTCCGACCAGGAGCCGGCACCACTTTCCAAGCCGGTTCATGCCGTGTTCACCATAGAGCAGGTGTGGCCGCACTTCGACGCCCTAATGGAGGAAGAGCTACCAGTGCAGGAGGACGTGTGCTGCAACCTCCATTTCCTCAACGAGCACCGGTGAACAAGCGAACGAAAATGTCGTCGCGGACATGTGGCCCTATGATGCTGGCTTCCCGAATGAGCAGCAGGCGCTGTATCAGACCATCCGTAGTGCCCGCGAGGCCCTCTCCGTCGTCCTTTGAGTTGTTGCGCTCACCGTGGCGCAGTTGTCTCGCGTTGTCAACATGGTCAACGGACATGAGGATGAGGAGATGACTTTAATTGGAGAGGATCACAGTGGTGACCCACCAGGGCCATAGCCACACGTACGCAAGTGCCTCCTTCTTAGTATATAAAACTATAATTTTTTTGCTTCCTCCTGGTTTCCTGACATCACGGTCCCACACTATTGTCAAGCTATGTAGTTAATAAACGAGAGAATTGCACAAGAAGCGGCCGGCAACTGGAACTAAGTAGCTCGAGCAGTATTTGTGTTTTTGAAGTGTGAGCACTGCAGAGTTTTTCTTGAGCGATGTTTAGCCCAGATATTAATTTTTCTCCTCTGAACAACAACGAAAACATCGCTGCAGGTATTAACTGGGCGGGCTGTGGTCCGTCTAGCCCAGGCCAGATATCCAGCCCAGATATTAATTTTTTTTCAAGATGAAAATGGCTAGCCCAGCTATACTTTTTTTAGGAATACCCAGGCAAGGTCAAGTTGTTGTTCTCCGCCCGCTAGGCTGCAAATCTTTCCTAGGAGGGATGCATTAGGCTTAACAAGAAAATGGGCTTCAAGAAATAATAAATGGGACGTAATTATAAAAACTAGGCAGTAACTATAAAAAATGCACCAAACACGTAATTACTTTATAAAAAATTATTTTTGGATATTGAAAATTTTAATTTCATTATTATTGCAAGCGCAATGTTTCGTTGGATTTTTACGTAATATAAATTTATATTGAAATTGTATTTAATCTGACTAGAAATTTTGGGATAAAAATATTTCGGATCCCATCAAAATGTGGGAAATTTTATTGAATTCTGTTTTGGACGGTTGGTTGAAATGTGCTGTAATTTTAACAAACTGTAAATGGGATGCAGTAAATTCCATTAGAATTCAAAAATTGGCTGCACATTATTACAAATCTCAAATGGGCTATAATTTCTCTGCCTCACACTTGTGGCCTTACTAACTTGACGTGTCCCCTCAAAAAAAAAGATTCGACGCATATGCAAGGCTTTGTCAACTTATAGTCAACACACGGTTCTAGCAGCAGTGCTCGTTGGATGTCAATACAATGGATGCCGTACTTTTTCTTCAATCTCGGATATTCTAGCTTCACCTGCCCATAAAATGATTCCTCCCCCTGACATCTGGGGCGCACCATTTCGGAAGCTGACCTGTGGGCCTACTAAGTTGACGCGTACCAAGGGCTTTATCAACTTAGTCAATATAAACGATTCTAGCTACAGTGACCGTACGATGTCCATCCAACGGCCGTCGTGCTTCTTCAACCTCTGGTCTTCTTGCTCCAGACGCCCAAAGCAGCATCGGTCATGCCGCCTGCTCCTGCCTCCCGTGGCCGGCTGTGCTGCTGCGGAGGCCTCACCTCCCCCTACTACTCCCACCGCTGGCCAGCCATCCCTCCACTCACCCACACCCCTGTTATTCTGCGGCGATGGCAGCCTCACACCGCGTCTTCCCTAGCTTCACGTCGTCCCCTTCCTAGGCCTCGCCGTCGTCCACTCCCGTGGTGCTCTCGGCGCGGCGTGATCAATGTGGTCAACGACCAAATTCCATCAGAAGAGTATTGTACGTGGAGAGGCTGACAGCTGGGTCCATGATAGACACAAGGAAGTGCCTCCTTATTACGGGCAAAATAATTATTCCTCCACCTGACAGCGGGGACCCACCGGACGGGCCACCGTATTTCGCAAAAAAAACATTTCCCCCCTGACTGCTGGGACCCTCCAGCTACATCTTCGCACGCAAGGAAGTGCATCCAGGCAAAAAAAAACGGTTCGCCCCCCTGACTGATGTGACCCACCAACTACATCTTCGCACGCAAGGAAGTTCCTGATAGTCGGGACCCACCTGGTCGAAGCGTACGTAGCGTTGTCATTCTGGTCACGAACGTGTACGTACATACTGGTCTATGTAGAGGCACGCACATGTCGTAGTAGAGGCGCGCACGGAGCATGTACACATACGTACAGCGGCCAGTGTGCAAGAAAGAAAGTACGGCCACGTATGTACATACGGGCATAGTCTCGAATGCCTACTTGCGCATACGTATGGCTAGGGCTTGTGTACATGGCTGGGTCGGAACGGAGAAACAACATCGTCGTCGTGTTCATGGGGAGCCAACCGGCTGGGTCGGAACGGAATGCGTCGTCGTGTTCATCGGGAGCGCTTGGACGGAACAACCGATGGAAAAGAGGCCTGGTGTACCGCGCAACGAAGGAAACGGCCTTGTGTTCGACCGGCCACGTTTGGAACAGGATCCTGTTCATCGGGAGGGGTCTGGCGTACCACAAAACGGAGGAAACAGACTTGTGTTGGAGTGCTACGGTCGAAACGGAGGTCCTGTTCATGGAGAGGGGTGTGGCGTACCGCAAAACGGGACTCCACGGGATACTATTCATATCCATCGTCGACCCCCTCCAGCCTCCATGGGCTACTGTTCATCCACCGCCGACCTTCTCCAGCCTCCACCTGCGACTGTTCATCCACGGGCTCCTGTTCATCCAGCCTCCACCACGCGCTACTCCACCAGCTACTGTTCGACCAACCCTCTCCACACAGGCTCCTGTTCAACCAACCCTCCATGGGCTACTGTTCATCCAACCCTCCACCGTCTACTGTTCATCCAGCCCTCCACGGGTTCGTCCTGCTCATCCAGCCCTCCACGGGGTCCTGTTCATCCAGCCCCAACCGACTCGATCGATCGGGGTCCTGTTCATCCAGAGGCAACACCACGGGATCCTGTTCATCCACCCCACCAGGAACTGTTCATCCAACCCCCCAGCAACGCTCACTGTTCATCCAGAGGCAGCATCAATCGGCTTCAGTTAGCAGCAGTACCGAAGGAATCACTCGATCGGATTCAGTTAACAGCCATCGATCGATCGCTTGGGTTCAGTAACATGTAGCCTGCAGTGCAATCGCTCGGGTTCAGTAGGCGAATGCCTCGCTCAGGTTCAGTTAGAGCCCAACGCCTCACACCCACGCGCGTGCGTGTACGAGAGAAACGTGCAAACCTCCATGCATCGCTCGGCCCCGACCACCCACCGTAACCGGGAACACCCCGATATATTCCTCGCCCTCGCTTCTACCATGGTTTTTTCCGTCATGGACGGCCCAAAGAATGTCATGCAGCTACGTCTCTGGCCCGCCCAGGACGAAAAGCCCATTTTCTGTCATAATTTTTTGTCATAGAAGTAGGAGCCCACCACATCTATGATGATACCGGGTTTTGTCACAATTATCGTCATAGAAGTGTCATAAGTATGACATAATTTTTTTCGTTCGGCCCAAAATGTCACAGATGTGTATTTTTTGTAGTGTTTGGAAGCAATTTTTATTGCCTTATTGCACCGATGACAACTTACTTGAAGGATCTTGCTCAATCCTTAAGTAGGTATGGTAGACACTTGAAAATAAGATTTGGGTTTAAGGGTTTTAGGATGCACAAGTTGTATCTCTACTTGGTGCGGAATTTTGGGCTAGCAAGGATGGGGGCAAGCACCACATGTTGAAGGATCTATGAAAATATAACTTCTATGTGAATATGAACAAACATAAACCATTATTTTGTCTTCCTTGTCCAACGTCAACAATTTTGGCATATAATATTTTGATGGGGGCTCACAATCAAAAAATATTTCCAAGATAGTGTATTTGCATGTGAAAGTTCTCTTCCTTATACTAAATATTCATCAATTGCTTGTATGACCAATATTGTGACTGTCAAGCTTCAAAATATTTCATTTTCTAAACCCAATGTGAAGCTACCACTAGGCATGATATAATTTCAACTTCATGATATTCAATTCATTCAACAATTTAATCATAGGATATAAGTGAAGCACAAGAGTAAATGACAAGCTACTACAAAAAGATATAAGTGAAGATCAAGCGAGTAGTTATGTAAATAGGTAGCTATTTGAGGACTCTCTCTTATTTAAAAGTTTCAGATTTAAGTATTTTATTAAAACAAAAAGGCAAAACAAAACAAAATGACATTTCAAGGATAGCACAACTCATGTGAAGAAGCAAAACATAGGCTCAACCGATACTAATCGATAATCGTTGAAGAAGCAAGGTGGGATGCCTACCGGGCCATCCCAAGCTTAAATGCTTGAGATTTCTTGAAATATTATCTTGGAATGCCTTAGGCATCCCCAAGCTTGAGCTTTTGTGTCTCCTTACTTCTTATCATATCACAGTTTTCCTAAATCTCAAAAGCTTCATCCAAACAAAACACAACAAGAACTCGTGAGATAAGTTAGTATAAACTGATGCAAAAACCTTATCATTCTCTACTGTAGCAAATCACCAAAATTATTATTCAACATTGCATATTTAATACTCCTATCCTCAAATAGGATCATTGAACAAGCAAACATATGCAAACATAACAGCAATCTGCCAAAACAGTATAGTCTGTAAAGAATGCAAGATTATCAATACTTCTATAACTCCAAAGATTATGAAAATTTACCATACTGTAGAAAATTTATCATAGCCTATTTTGAAAAATGTTTTAACATTTTATCACATTCTGAATTTTCTAGGGAATTTTTGCAACAACGGTAAAATTTCTGTTTTGAAACAGCAACATGTAGGCTTGCAAAATGAGCATAGTAAAGGCTATCATTGCCACTTTTATGGAAATAAAAGATGCAAAACATTATTCCAAATAACATCAAGAAAATCCTAACAAAATAAAATGATGCTCCAAGCAAAACACATATCATGTGACGAATGAAAACATAGCTCTAAGTGAGATTACCGATAATGTTGGAGACGAAAGAGGGGATGCCTTCCGGGGCATCCCCAAGCTTAGTTGCTCGGATATTCCTTGAATATTACCTTGGGGTGCCTTGGGAATCCCCAAGATAAGGGTCTTGTCACTTCTTATTCAATCACACAAAACTTAACGGAACTTTGTGAGATAGGTTAGTATGATAGAGAGCAAACCATTTCACTTTTGGTAATGTCAAAGACAAGATTCATAATTGTTATCACACAATGCCTACTGTATAATATCATTTCACAATTTATATTGAGCAATATAAGCCATGTAAACTAGAAAACAAGCAAACTATGCATTGAAAACAGAATCTGTCAAAAACAGAACAGTCTGTAGTAATCTGTACTCCAACCATACTTCTACTATTCCAAAAATTCTGAAAAATTAGAAAATCCTGGGAAATTTGTCTGTAAATCTTCTTCAAAAGAATCAGTATTTTATCACACTTCTGTTAAAAATGAGCATTGTTTTCCTGAGCGCAAAAATCTCTGTTTTTCAGCAAGATCAATTCAACTATTACAGTAAGCCATCCCAAAGGACTTACTTGGCACTTTATTAACAAAAGCTATAAAACATGATTACTACAGTAGCCTAATCATGTGAATACACAAAAACAATAGGTAAAAGTGTTGGGTTGTCTCCCAACAAGCGCTTTTATTTAATTCCTCTTAGCTAGGCATGATGATTTCAATGATGCGCGCATAAAAGATAAGAACTGAAACATAAAGAGAGCATCATGATTCACATGGCAAGCACATTTAAGCCTAACCAACTTCCTATGCATAGGGATTTTGTGAGCAAATAATTTATGGGAGCAAGAATCAACTAGCATAGGAAGGCAAAACAAGTGCAACTTCAAAAGTTTCAGCGTAAAGAGAGGAAACTTGATATTATTGCAAATTGTAACAGCATATGTTCCCCTGTCATAATAATTTTCAGTAGCATCATGAATGAATTCAACCATATAACTCACATAAAGCATTCTTTTCATGATAAATAAGCATAGAAATTGTTTTACTCTCCACATAAGCAAATTTATTCTCATCAATAATAGTGGGAGCAAATTCAACAAAATAACTATCATGTGATTGAAAATTAAAGTCATGATGACAAGTTTCATGGTTATCATTATTATTTATAGCATACATGTCATCACCATAATCATCATAGATAGAAACTTTGTTATCATAGTCAATTGAAGCCTCATCCAAAATGGTGGATTCATCACTAAATAAAGTCATGACCTCTCCAAATCCACTTTCGTCATTATGATCATCATAAATAAGAGGCATGCAATCATTAAAACAAATTTGCACATCAAATCTTGGGGGACTAAATATCATATTCATCAAACATAGCATCCCCAAGCTTATGGCTTTGCATATAATTTGCATCATGGATATTCAAAGAATTCGCCCTATAGTGAGTCGTATTACAATTCACTGGCCGTCGTTTTACAACGTCGTGACTGGGAAAACCCTGGCGTTACCCAACTTAATCGCCTTGCAGCACATCCCCCTTTCGCCAGCTGGCGTAATACAATATAAAGATGAATAATATGATGCAACCTCAATTCCCTTTTTTGTAGTTTTATTTTATAAACCAAACTAGTGATAAAACAAGAAACTAAAAGATTCAACTGCAAGATCTAAAGATATACCTTCATGCACTCACCTCCCCGGCAAGGGCGCCAGAAAAGAGATTCGTTGACGGGGTGTGAGTGACGCTTAGCTAACCACCCTGGCAACGGTGCCAAAAAAGAGCTTGATGTCTACTACGCAACTTCATTCTTTTGTAGACACGTGTTGGGCCTCTAAGCATAGAGTTTTGTAGGACAGTAGCAATTTTCTCTCAAGTGGATGACCTAAGGTTTGTCAATCCGTGGGAGGTGTAGGATGAAAATGGTCTCTCTCAAACGACCCTGCAACCAAATACAAGAAATCTCTTGTGTCCCCAACACACCTAATACAATGGCAAATTGTATAGGTGCACTAGTTCGGCGAAGAGATGTTGATAAAAGTGTAATATGAATGGTTGAAATATATTTTTATAATCTGAATAAATAAAAATAGCAACGTAGCAAATAGTAAACGGGCACAAAAACAGTATTTCAATGCTTGAAAATGAGGCCTAGGGTCCGTACTTTCGCTAGTGCAATCTCTCAACAGTGCTAATATAATTGGATCATATAACCACCCATCAAAGTGCGATGAAGAATCACTCCAAAGTTCCTATCTAGCGGAGAACATGAGAAGAAATTATTTGTAGGGTACAAAACCACCTCGAAGCTATCCATTCCGATCGATCTATCCAAGAGTTTGTACTAAAATAACACTCGATAATTTCATATTCATAATACTAAATCAAACACAAAGAACCTCAAAGAGCGCCCCAAGGTTTCTACTAGAGAAACAAAAGACGAGAACGTGCATCAACCCCTATGCATAGATTACCCCAATGTCACCGCGGGAATCCGCGAGTTGAGTGCCAAAACACATATCAAGTGAATCAATATGATAACCCATTGTCATCATGAGTATTCATATGCAAGACATATATCAAGTGCTCTCAAATCCATAAAAGTATTCAATCCGATAACAACGAAATCTCAAAGGGAAAAACTCAATTCATCACAACAAGATAGAGAGGGGAAAACACCATATGATCTGACTATATTAACAAAGCCCGCGATACATCAAGATCGTGACATCTCAAGAACACGAGAGAGAGAGAGAGAGAGAGAAAGAGATTAACCACATAGCTACAGGTACAAACCCTCAGCCCCGAGGGTGGACTACTCCCTCCTCATCGTGGTGGCCGCCGGGATGATGAAGATGGCCACCGGAGATGATTCCCCCCTCCTGCAGGGTGCCAGAACGGGGTCTAGATTGGTTTTCGGTGGCTACAGAGGCTTGCGGCGGCGAAACTTCTGATCTAGGTTAACCCCGACGATTTTCGGAATATTTGGGAATTTATAAGGTAAAGAGGGGGTGCGGGAGGCCACCGAGGTGGGCACAACCCACCTGGGTGCGCCTGGGCCCCCAGGCGCTCCCTGGTGGGTTGTGCCCCGCTTGGGGCACCCCCAGGTGTTGCTCTAGCCCAATGGATGTCTTCTAGTCCATAAAAATCCACAAAAGTTTCACGATGTTTGGATTCTTTTTTATAATGATTTCCTCTGATGTAAAGACCAAGCAAAAAACAACAACTAGCACTGGGTCAACAGGTTATTCCCAAAAAATGAATAAAGTTGATATTAAATGATTGTAAAACATCCAAGAATGATAACATAACTGCATGAATACTTCATAAATAATGGATACATTGGAGATGTATCACTCGTCATGCTGGCCTCTCGACTCGCTGCTGTTGTCGTGGAATGACGGAGGGCCCTAAGCCGACGATCCCAATTCCAAGTTCCCGCTATTATGAAAAGAGACCCCGCAAAATGAGTTAGCTGAAAACAATTACTTGTTATTTTTCTATTTAAATTTACAAAAAATGACCCACCAACATTAACTATAACACTGAAACTCGTCCTAGAAAATGGACATGCGTAGTTACGTCCCAATACGTCACCAAAAATCAGCCTGAAACATCGCCAAAGTTTGCTATGGCCCTGCCCCGGGACACTACTAGGAAAATGCTTACCAGTAGCGCTGGTTTTTGAGATACCAGTAGCGCGGGCACCAGCGCTACTGCTATGGTGCTACAGCCATTTTGTAGCAGTAGCGTGTTTTTAGGCCAGCTGAGGGAGTCCTGGATTAGGGGGTCTCCGGACAACCGGATTATATCCTTTGGCCGGACTGTTGGACTATGAAGATACAAGATTGAGGACTTCGTCTTGTGTCCAGACGGGACTCTACTTGGCATGGAAGGCAAGCTAGGCAATGCGGATATGTGTATCTCCTCCTTTGTAACCGACCTTGTGTAACCCTAACCCTCTTCGGTGTCTATATAAACCAGAGGGTTTTAGTCTGTAGGACAACAACTACAACATACAAGCATACCATAGGCTAGCTTCTAGGGTTTAGCCTCTCCGATCTCGTGGTAGATCTACTCTTGTACTACCCATATCATCAATATTAATCAAGCAGGACATAGGGGTTTACCTCCATCAAGTGGGCCGAAACCTGGGTAAAACATTGTGTCCCCTGCCTCCTGTTACCATCCGCCTTAGACGCACAGTTCAGGACCCCCTACCCGAGATCCGCCGGTTTTGACACCGACATTGGTGCTTTTATTGAGAGTTCCTCTGTGTCGTCGCCGTTAGGCTTGATGGCTCCTACTATTATCGATGGCGATGCAGTCCGGGGTGAGACTTTTCTCCCAGGACAGATCTTCGTGTTCGGCGGCTTTGCACTGCGGGCCAATTCGCTTGGCCATCTGGAGCAGATTGAAAGTTACGCCCCTGGCCACCAGGTCAGGTTTGGAAGCTTAAACTACACGGCCGATATCCATGGAGACTTGATTCTCGACGGATTCGAGCCTCTGCCTTGTGCGTCACGATGAGTACGATTTAGCTCTACCATCGGATAGTGCTCAAGAGATCGCACAGGCAGCCGCTCCGACCCTCAATTCGGAGCAAGTGCGCCTTCCGCGGACGGGTGGATGGACCCCGCCACGGAAGCCTTACCCTTAGCGGCGATCGAGCCGAACATCGACCTTACCTTGCACGAGAGCCGTGTTACTAAACCGCCGGATCCTTCTCCAGCCACGGTGTCGGACTAAATAGCCATGGGTAGCCTAGCCGGCCTCCCCAGGCATTTCTGAAGAAGTTACGAGCCCGCCCGGCTCTCAAGAATCCAAGACACGGGGCCGCCTTCCCCTAGCTGGCTACAGCCCAGGCCGGCGTTCGGAAGGCGGTCCGACTTTAGCCCTCCTGAGAAGGCCGATTCCAAGAAGCCGGCCATGAGAAGGCCGACTCTAAGAAGCCGGCTCCCCATAAAGCGGTCAAGACCGTACCCACAAAGTTTGCGCCCACCTAGCGGCAGTGCGACGGGGCGTGGCTACAGTAAAGCCTGCCACCCCCGAATCCCGGAGCACGCCTGGCACAGTGCGTCGTACGGGGTAGGCGTGACCCATCCGGCGCAGCACTATTGCCATGCCGACTCTGGCATCACCCACGATGGGCCGCCAGCATGGCCCATCGACGGTGGGCCCCTTCGAGCAGAGAGACGCCTGAGGGCGGCCACGCCTCCAACTAGTCGGCCCAAGACAGAGCCGGCTCCCCGCAGCCGGCTTGCCGCCTCCCTCGAGGAAGATGCCCCATTAAGGAGACAAGAGGCGGTAAGGCTACAGCGATCGCCCGACAGGCGGCGGTACTGTAGCCGCGCTTACCACGATGAAGCTCACGTCAACAAGATAAAGCCACAGTGACCAGCCGCCGACCAGGCCCTGGGCAGTGGGGCCTGCCTGTCGACCAAGGAGCTGGCAGCCGGCGGGACCCACCAGTCGGCAGGCCCCAGCAGCCGGCGCAGAAGCCGGCGAGCGCAGTCACAGACGGCTGGGCCCCGCGCCCAGCCGGATTACCATTGTACCCCTGGGGGGTAGGCCTATATAAACCCCCCGGAGCGCCCATGCAAAGGGTTGGACCCCCTGCTAGTTTTAGACACCACGCAAGGAGAAGAAGTAGGCTAGCCATGCCCTTTCTTCCTCCTCCCCCCAAAAATAGCTCAAGGAGCGTTGTGTAGCTACTTGATTCATCGAGTGAGCATGCGGAGACCCCGCAGAGCAGCAGTAGGGGTGTTATCTCCTTGGAGAGCCCCGAAGCTGGGTAAGATCCGCCGGCGTGCATGTCTTCGCCTCATCCCGCTTCCAGGCACCGGCGATGTCTTACTGGTTCCCACAAAGATAAGCCACCCGTTGGCATATGTCGCACCCACCACCCGACACACGGACTCCGAACCGCCTGTGCCCGTTCCTATCGAATCCAATTGGGCGCCGATCATGGAGTTTACCTCCGCGGATATTTTTTAGCACTCGCCCTTTGGCGACATACTGAACTCATTAAGGTCTCTCACCTTGTCAGGAGGATCCTGGCGAAACTATGTCCGGCGGGACTGGGATGCGGACGGCGAAGAAATTCGTGGCCCACCCACCACCCACTTAGTAGCCACTGTCGATGACTTAACCAACATGCTCAACTTCGACTCTGAAGACATCGATGGTAGGGACGACGATGCGGGAGACGCAGAGGAACCACTTCCCACAGGGCACTGGACGCCCACTTCACCACATGACGTATACATGGTGAACACACCAAAAGAAAACGACGACGAGGAACGGAAGGACGCAACGAAGGGTTGTCCCCTCGAGAAGCAGTCAAAGCGGCGGCGTAAACACCGCTCCAAATCCCGCCTCGACAGAAACAACAATCATACAGACCCAGCGTTAGAGCAGGGGGAACCATTGCTGGACCACGGCAACACGAAGGATCAAGCCGAACAACCCGACTCTGTCAAAGATAATAGTCCGGACGACTTCACACCGGACGGACACCCGGAGCAACAGAATGCCCGTCAAAGGCTTGTTGCCACCGCGAGGAGTCTAAAAAAGCAGAAGCGAAGACTCAAGGTTGCACAAGACACACTCGGAATCAGATGGAGCAAAGTACTCAACGCAGCAGCGAAGTACGACGGAATCGCCCCACCAAGAGCTACCCGAAGCGGAAGTTGCTACCCGAATTCGATGAGAATGCCTTAGATCCCCCGCAACCAAAAATTAAAACGGCCACCTAGCCGGATAGACGACCTCACGACCAACATAGAGCGGCAAGCAATGCCGCACATAAGCTAATATGCGATCCACGCGAGGGCTCGCATCAAAAGGACGGCGCAACCAGATCCATCTATGGACCACGCAGGCATGCTCCAGCATACGATGCAACACAACAAACATCCAAACACTACGGTACACCCAGATACAGGGGTGCCGCACACCCCCTATGTTTCATCGACGAGGTACTGGACCAAGAATTTCCAAAGGGATTCAAACCCGTAAACATAGAGGCATACGACGGAACAACAGACCCTGGGGTCTGGATTGAGGACTATATCCTCCATATCCATATGGCTCGAGGAGATGATCTCCACGCCATTAAGTATTTACCCCTCAAACTCAAAGGGCCAGCTCGGCACTGGCTTAAAAGCCTCCCCGAAAGCTCCATTGGAAGCTGGGAAGAGCACGAAGACGCCTTTCGGGAAAATTTTCAAGGGACTTATGTCCGACCTCCGGACATGGACGATTTGAGTCATATAACTCAACAGCCCAGAGAGTCAGTCCGAAAGCTTTGGAACAGGTTCTTACTAAAAAGAACCAAATAGTCGACTGTCCGGACGCCGAAGCCTTGGCAGCTTTTAAGCATAGCGTCCCTGACGAATGGCTTGCCAGACACCTCGGCCAAGAAAAGCCGAGAACAATGGCAGCATTAACAAGCCTCATGACCCACTTTTGCGCAGGTGAGGATAGCTGGCTAGCCAGATGCAGCACCAGCGACCCCAGTACATCCGAAGTTAGAGATGGAAACGGGAAATCATGGTGCAACAACAATGATAAACGCCGGAATAAAGAAGACAGCACGAAGAACACAGCAGTAAACACCGGATTCAAAAGCTCTTGGCGAAGTCAGCAAAAGCCGCCCTCTAAAGGCGCCAGAGATGAACTGTCCAGCCTAAACAAAATTCTGGACCAAGTATGTCAGATCCATAGCACCCCCGGTAAAGCTGCTAATCATACCCACAGAGAATGTTGGGTCTTCAAGCAGTCCGGCAAGGTCAACGCCGTACACAAGGGGGAAGATACACCAAGCGAAGACGAGGATGAGCCTCCCAAGCAAGACACTGGGGAACAAAGAAAATTTCCACCAGAAGTCAAAACAGTAAACGTGTTACACGTGATAAAGGGGAGAAACAAAGCGTCATGATAAATATGCCCAAGGGCCTATCACCGCGGAGTCCTGCCACTGGTCGTTCCAACCGATCTCTTTTGACCATCGGGATTACTCAGCAAGTATCCGGCGGGCAGGATGGGTTGACCTGGTATTAGACCCAATAATTGACGGATACCACTTCACACGAGTCCTGATGGACGGTGGCAGCAGTTTAAACTTGATATAGCAGGATACAATCCGCAAAATGGGGATAGACCCAACGAAAATTTGCCTAAGCAATACTACCCTTAAAGGAGTAACGCCAGGCCCAGGGGCTGATTGCACGGGCTCCCTGCTACTAGAGGTTACATTCGGCTTCACCGATAACTTCCGTAGCGAACATTTAACATTCCACATTGCTCCGTTCCAAAGTGGCTATCAAGCACTACTTGGACGTGAAGCTTTCGCTCGCTTTAATGCAATACCGCACTACGCTTCCCTTACGCTTAAGATGCCCGGTCCACGTGGCATCATTACAGTAAATGGAAATATTAAGCGATCCCTGCCTGCCGAAGAGAGTGCGATTGCCTTGGCAGCCGCACACTAAAAAGGGCCTCACCATCTAAAGCATTTGATAGGTCGTCAATACCACGGACACGGTTAGACGAGTCTGGCGCAGCCATATGTAACTCACACAGGTTTGATAAGCCACACCCCTGTTACAAATACAAGGGGCTCAACGCGCGCAGACAAGTGGCAATTTTTACTCATGAATTATACATGGTTTCTTCAAACCTACCTTTTTGCACGACTACTTTTCAGCTAAGTTTCTCTCTTTTACAGATGACCATCGTGCTACACCCATCCAGGATATGCCACAACGAAGACACAGGCGCAGACGTGCAGTAGGGACCCGCCCCAAGGATTCTTTTTAGATTAAGACCCTGCGTCAACCTTTTTTACTGTTTCTTGTTGATACACATCCCTCGGATTCTCAGTAGAATTGAGAAGGATGCTGGCGTCTTGGCATGTGGCCACGTCAGAATAATGCACGTACCTGGACACCAGGGGCTTCTTACAAAGGGCACTATTTAGGCCTGGTTTATACCATAAAGACGGAGTACCTTAGGGAGTGTCTTCGGTCAAATGTTGGGTTTGCCCGGCTCCTATGTTTTGGTACATTACGTTCCGCTCTATCGGCTAAGGTAGCACTAGGAGAAGTACTGCGATTGTGACCCGAGTCATCCGGACGAGCACCTCAGTAGAGAAAGCCGAAAACTGACTATCATGATATAGCGTGAGACTGGTCAACCACTCGATGACCTAGCAGAATGTTAGAATTCCTCCGCCTTAACGAAGGGCCGTTTCCCAACCAAGCATGTACGCACCCCGAATTCGGGAGAGTGCGGAGCCAACAGGGGCTATATAGTAGCCCCACCGTCAAACTCCTATGGCTAAGTGAAAGTGTTAAAGCATTATAGTCCGGTTACCTCGTTCGCTGCACTATCACCTCCTTAATAGGACCAAGACGTTGGGTTAAGTGTGAACACGCGTCTTCTGCGAACACCTCCGCATTATATGCGTGGGGGCTGAAGCCGACGACTGCAATCTTTCAGGTTATACACATGTATACATAAACGGCCGCAAGGAGGCATCAGATTACTTTCAGGCAAAAGTATAAACACAGGCTTAATAAATTTCATAAAAACATTGTGTTTACAATGGGAATACATGTCACTCAAACATAATATTCTTCGAGCACTGGACCTCTATCAAACGAGCACCCTCGAGAACATCTTCGAAATAGTGCTCGGTAGCCACTCGGCCTATGGCCGAACCCTGCGCCGCAATAGTGGTAGCATCCATCTCCACCCAGTATGATTTAACACAGGCAAGGGCCATCCGCGAGCCTTCTATGCACGCCGACCTCTTCATCGCATTGATGCGCGGCACCGCACCAAGGAACTGCTGCACTAAGCTGAAATAGTTGTTTGGTTTTGGCTTTTCCGACCACAGCTGATCCAGGACATACCTCATGGTGTGTCCGTACAACCTATTCAGTTCGGCCCATTCGGCTAGCTGATCAGTCAATGGAAGCGGACACTCTGGAACGTTGAATTGCGACCAAAACAGCTTGTCCACTTCACGATCTGTTTGACCTTGGAAGTATTTGGCTGCATCGGCAGCGCTTGCCGCCAAGTCCATATATGCGTCTGCCAAACTCCACAGCCGATCCAGAGGAGCATACCATGGATCTCTGAACTTTCTCCATAGCATGAACGGCTTCCCAGCCACAATATCCCCGGCTTCACGCGGCTCCTCCTTCTTCACTCTCATAGCAGAGCAGGTGTCTTTGTTCGGCATCGTGGCCTTTTCAAGGTCCATTGCCTTCAATTGGTTCTCTTTTTCAAGGACCTGGCAACGGTCGGCAGAGTCTTTTAATTCTACGGCCATCCTGGCCATCTTCTCTTTTCTCTCGCAATGCGCGGCCTTCTCGGCTTTCAACTCTTCGGCCGCCTTCAAAGCAGCCGCATTACTAATCCTTGCTTGTTCTTTGGCTCGGGCAAGTTCCGCGCGCAAGGTTTCCACGGTGGCAGCTCCATCTGCAGTCACAACATATTAAAGATACTGGCATCATGCTGCTCTTACTATGTGGCATTCACCAGAAAATAACACTTACCCTGTGCCTCGTCAAGCCTCTTGTTAACAAGCTCGATGTCAGCATCCGCCGCATCCAGTTGCCGCTTCAGTTCGGCAAATTCTGGAGTCCGTCTAACCACCAGAGCTCCCACTACCTGCACATTAAAGCGGAATGGTTATTGCCTGGGACTACGATCCTCTATTTTCCGCCGTTCTCGGCGACAACCAGAGTCTCAGGGGCTACTATCTACACAGGGCACACCTAAAAATGTGCGGTACCATCACAAATGTACATCATTTTACGTACCTCAAAGCCTGTCAGTAGACTCATAAAGGCATCATGCAACCTGCTTTTGGCGGATGAGATCCTTTCCATCACCATACCCATCAATGTATGGTGTTCTGCTGAGATGGCCGCTTGCTCCAACAGCTCTCTCAGTACGTCCGACCGCATACCAGACGGTGCCGGACTCTTCTGTTTGCTCTCTTCGAGAGCCGGACGTTGGGGACTTCGGGTGACTATAGGATTATCTTCTGGCCTGACCGGATCCGGAGAGGCCCTCCGTGACGACACTTCGAGGTCGCCCGCTTCTTGAGCGGAGGAGTCCGCGGGAGGCGTTTCGCTCTCCATCATCTCCAGAAGAAGATCCCCCGAAGATGAGCTCTACTGAGAAGGGCTAAGATTCGAACTGCAATAAATACTTCGGTTATTTTCCTCAGAGGCAAGGTAGTATATCTCCACTATTAAAGTACTTTCTGATTACTTACAGCACATTGGAGGGCTGATCCCCGCGCATACTTTGTGCGGCAAGAGCACCCTCCAAGGCAGGACCCTCTGGCAGAGATTTCTTCTCCCGCTTGGAAACCTTGGTTTCCGGATCTTCAGAGGTAGTCCTATTCCTTCCCCGGGGTGAGAGAATGTCCGATTCCTCCCCTCGGTTATCCTCCCTCACGGAGGTGCTCGTTCCCTCGGTCGGAATGGGTAGCGATGGAGGTCCGCTTTCGCCCTCATTATTCCCCCCTTTGTCTTCCTTTGAGGGCTCCGGGCAAGGTGCTAGCTCGAGCATCTTTTCTAGTACCGGATTTTCCGAACCCTCAGGAAGGGGGGCCGAACACCGAATCATCTTCGCCTTTGTTATCTAGTCCTGGTCAAAGAGTGATTTCTCAGAATGACGTAATGGTAAACAAAAGACGGTGTGTTCGACTGAAGGATTACTTACTTGGTCGGCGGTACGGTTGCTGCTCAGGCCCACGTCCTCGATGGTATCCGGACACTCTATTTGGGGTCCAAAGAATGATTTGTACATCTCCTCGTGCGTCAGGCCAAGGAAATTTTGAATAGTACGCGGCCCTTCTGGGTTGAACTCCCACATGCGGAGGGGCCGGCGATTGCAAGGCTAGACTTGACGAACCAGCATGACTTGCGCCACCATAATCAAACTGAAATCTCCTTCGAAGAGATTTTGGATGCGGCTTTGCAATACAGGCACGTCCATGGCAGGACCCCAGCTCAGCCCTCTGCTAATCCATGACATCAATTGTGGTGGAGGGCCTAAGCGGAAAGTAGGGGCAGCCACCCACTTGGCACTTCTAGGAGCTATGATATAAAACCACCCCTGTTGCCATAATCCGGACACCTCTGGAAAGGAATCTTTGGGCCACGGAGCTCCTGCTATCATGCTTATTAATGCGCCTCCGCACGCTGCATACTGCCCCTCGACCATCTTCGGCTTCATGGCAAAGGTCTTGAGCCACAGGACGAAGTGAGGGGTAATGCGGAGGAAGGCCTCACACGCGACAATGAATGTCGAGATATGGACAAAGGAGTCTGGGGCTAGATCGTGGAAATCTAGCCCGTAATAAAACATCAACCCCCTAACGAAGGGATCCAGAGTGAGGCCTAGTCCTCAGAGGAAGTGGGAGATGAACACGACGTCTTCGTTGGGTTCGGGAGTAGGGACAACCTGCCCTCGGGCAGGCAGCCGATGCGAAACCTCGGCGGTCAGGTATCTGGCCTCCCTCAACTTCTTGATGTCTTCTTCCGTAACGAAGGAGGGCATCCACTGGCCTTGAAGGCTAGATCCGGACATGATTGAAGATCCGGAGCACCTGACCTAGGCTTTGGGTGTTAGAACTAGAGGCGGGGGAAAGATTCGATTGAGCACGGGAGGGAAAAAAGTAAAAGCCTTGTCCCTTTATAAAGAGGGTGAATATCAAGCGTCCTCTCCGTAGCCGTTTGGTACTTGCCTATAATCTAGGAGTCCTAGACACGGTTGGGTTACCCACGCCCGTATTGATGAGAATCCCGTAATAAGGGGACACGATCTTTGCTTTGACAAGACATGTCGAAAAAATGCCCCGCGTTATGTGTGGGGCTAGTTAAAGGAAACGGTTTGAATAATCACCGGGCCATGGCATAATGTCGTGTTGCCAAAACAAGTCAGCAAATTAGATTTATGAAAATATTATTCTCTCTATGGTGGTATGTGGAACTTATTTTGCAGGGTGGGACACTATCCTTGTATTCAAATTCTTCTGTGATGTATTCAAAGAAGGAACCCGCCTTGCAATGCCGAAGACAATACTGCGCGACGGACTCATCGTCATTGAAGCCTGGTTCAGGGGCTACTGAGGGAGTCCTGGATTAGGGGGTCTTCGGACAGCCAGATTATATCCTTTGGCAGGACTGTTGGACTATGAAGATACAAGATTGAAGACTTCGTCTCGTGTCCGGATGGGACTCTACTTGGCGTGGAAGGCAAGCTAGGCAATGCGGATATGTGTATCTCCTCCTTTGTAACCGACCTTGTGTAACCCTAACCCTCTCCGGTGTCTATATTGTTGGAAATATGCCCTAGAGGCAATAATAAATTGGTTATTATTATATTTCCTTGTTCATGATAATCGTTTATTATCCATGCTAGAATTGTATTGATAGGAAACTCAGATACATGTGTGGATACATAGACAACACCATGTCCCTAGTAAGCCTCTAGTTGACTAGCTCGTTGATCAATAGATGGTTACTGTTTCCTGACCATGGGCATTGGATGTCGTTGATAACGGGATCACATCATTAGGAGAATGATGTGATGGACAAGACCCAATCGTAAGCCTAGCACAAAGATCGTGTAGTTCGTATGCTAAAGCTTTTCTAATGTCAAGTATCATTTCCTTAGACCATGAGATTGTGCAACTCCCGGATACCGTAGGACTGCTTTGGGTGTGCCAAACGTCACAACGTAACTGGGTGGCTATAAAGGTACACTACAGGTTTCTCTGAAAGTATCTGTTGGGTTGGCACGAATCGAGACTGGGATTTGTCACTCCGTGTAAACGGAGAGGTAGCTGTGGGCCCACTCGGTAGGACATCATCATAATGTGCACAATGTGACCAAGGAGTTGATCACGGGATGATGTGTTATGGAACGAATAAAGAGACTTGCCAGTAACGAGATTGAACAAGGTATCGGGATACCGACGATCGAATCTCGGGCAAGTATCGTACCGCTAGACAAAGGGAATTGTATACGGGATTGATTAAGTCCTTGACATCGTGGTTCATCCGATGAGATCATCGTGGAGCATGTGGGAGCCAACATGGGTATCCAGATCCCGCTGTTGGTTATTGACCGGAGAGTTGTCTCGGCCATGTCTGCATGACTCACGAACCCGTAGGGTCTACACACTTAAGGTTCGATGACGCTAGGGTTATAGGGAAAGTATGTATGCGGTTACCGAATGTTGTTCGGAGTCCCGGATGATATCCCGGACGTCACGAGGAGTTCCGGAATGGTCCGGAGGTAAAGATTAATATATAGGAAGTATGGTTTTGGCCACCGGAAGTGTTCCGGGCATCACCGATAGTGTACCGGGACCACCGGAGGGGTCCGGGGGTCCACCAGGTGGGGCCACCAGCCCCAGAGGCCTACATGGGCCAATAGTGGGAAGGGACCAGCCCCTAGGTGGGCTGGGGCGCCTCCCACCAAGGCCCAAGGCGTCCTCAAGAGGAGAGGGGGCAAACCCTAGGCGCAGATGGGCCCTAAGGCCCACCCGAGGTGCGCCCCCCTCTCTCTCGCCCTTGGCCGCCTCCCAGATGGGATCTGGGGGCTGCCGCCACCCCTAGGGAGGGAACCCTAGGTGGGGGCGCAGTCCCTCCCCTCCCCCTATATATACTTGAGGTGTGGGGCTGCCCAACGCAGGTGATTTGCTCTCCCTGTTGGCGCAGCCATACCCCTCTCCCTCCTCGTCTCTCGTAGTGCTTGGCGAAGCCTTGCTGGAGTCCCGTGCTCCTCCACCACCACCACGCCGTCATGCTGCTGCTGGATGGAGTCTTCCCCAACCTCTCCTTCTCCCCTTGCTGGATCAAGGCGTAGGAGACGTCACCGGGCTGTTCATGTGTTGAACGCGGAGGTGCCGTCCATTCGGCACTAGGATCATCGGTGATTTGGATCACGACGAGTACGACTCCATCAACCCCGTTCACTTGAACGCTTCCGCTTTGCGATCTACATGGGTATGTAGATGCACTCTCCTTCCCCTCATTGCTAGATTACTCCATAGATTGATCTTGGTGATGCGTAGAAAATTTTGAATTTCTGCTACGATCCCCAACAGTGGCATCATGAGCTAGGTCTATGCGTAGTTTCTATGCACAAGTAGAACACAAGTTGTTGTGGGCGTCGATTTTGTCAATTTGCTTACTGTTACTAGTCTTATCTTGATTCGGCGGCATCGTGGGATGAAGCGGCCCGGACCGACCTTACACGTACTCTTACGTGAGACTGGTTCCACCAACTGACATGCACTAGTTGCATAAGGTGGCTAGCGGGTGTCTGTCTCTCCCACTTTAGTCGGATCGGATTCGATGAAAAGGGTCCTTATGAAGGGTAAATAGAAATTGGCATATCACGTTGTGGTTTTGGCATAGGTAAGAAACGTTCTTGCTAGAAACCTATAGCAGCCACGTAAAAACTTGCAACAACAATTAGAGGACATCTAACTTGTTTTTGCAGCATATGCCGTGTGATGTGATATGGCCAAAAGGATGTGATGAATGATATATGTGATGTATGCGATTGATCATGTTCTTGTAATAGGAATCATGACTTGCATGTCGATGAGTATGACAACCGGCAGGAGCCATAGGAGTTGTCTTAATTTATTTATGACCTGCGTATCAACATAAACGTCATGTAATTACTTTACTTTATTGCTAAAGCATTATCCATAGTAGAAGAAGTAATAGATGACGAGACAACTTCAAGAAGACACGATGATGGAGATCATGGTGTCATGCCGGTGACAATGATGATCATGGAGCCCCGAAGATGGAGATCGAGAGGAGCAAAATGATATTGGCCATATCATGTCACTATTTGATTGCATGTGATGTTTATCATGTTTTACATCTTATTTGCTTAGAACGACGGTAGCTTAAATAAGATGATCCCTCACTAAAATTTCAAGAAAAGTGTTCCCCCTAACTGTGCACCGTTGCGAAGGTTCGTCGTTTTGAAGCACCACGTGATGATCGGGTGTGATAGATTCTAACGTTCGAATACAATGGGTGTAAGCCAGATTTACACAGCAAAAACACTTAGGTTGACTTGACGAGCCTAGCATGTATAGACATGGCCTCGGAACACGAAAGACCGAAAGGTCGAGCATGAGTCGTATAGAAGATACGATCAACATGAAAATGTTCACCGATGTTGACTAGTCCGTCTCACGTGATGATCGGACACGGCCTAGTTGACTCGGATCATGTTTCACTTAGATGACTAGAGGGATGTCTATCTGAGTGGGAGTTCATTAAATAATTTGATTAGATGAACTCAATTATCATGAACATAGTCTAAATTGTCTTTGCAAATATGTTGTAGATAAATAGCTCACGTTGTAGCTCCTTGTTTCAATACGTTCCTAGAGAAAGATTAAGTTGAAATATATTGTAAGCACTGATGCGGACTAGGTCCGTAGTCCGAGGAGTGTCCTCACTGCTACACAGAAGGCTTACTCTTTGATGCACCGCTCGATGTGCAAACCCCTACAATGTCGTCTGTGGATGTTGTGAACACATGAAAGACACATCCTGATGACTACTTGATAGTTTAGTGCACCATACTTTACGGCTTAGAATCGGGATTCCAATGATGTTTTGAACGCCATAGAACATATGAGATGTTCCAAGAGCTTAAATTGGGATTTCAGGCTCATGCCCGTGTTGAGGGGTGTGAGACCTCTAACAAGTTCTTTAGCCAACTAGATGGAGGAGAATAGCTCAGCTAGTGAGCATGTGCTCAGAATGTCTGGGTGCTACAATCACTTAAATCAAGTGGGAGTTAAACTTCCAGATAAGATAGTGATTGATAGAGTTCTCTAGCCACTATCACTAAGCTACTAGATCTTCGTGATGAACTATGACATGCAAGGGATGGAGTTGATCCCGGAGCTGTTCGCGGTTCTTAAGACCGCAAATGGTAGAAATCAAGAAGGAGCATCAAGTGTTGATGGTTTAACAAGACCACTGGTTTCAAGAAGGGCAAGGGCTAGAAGGGAAACTTCATGGATGGCAAACCAGTTGCCGCTCCAGTGAAGGAACCCAAGGTTGAACCCAAACCCGAGACTAAGTGCTTCTATTGTAAGGGGGACGGTCACTGGTAGCGGAATTACCCCAAATGCATGGTAGATAAGAAGGCTGGCAACTTCAACAAATTATATACCTGTTATTAATGTGTACCTTACTAGTACTCCTGGTAGCACCTGGGTATTGGATACCGGTTCAGTTACTATTATTGGTAACTTGAAGCAAAAGCTACGGACTAAACGGAGACTGGCTAAGAGCGAGGTGACGATGTGTGTTGGAAGTGTTTCCAAAGTTGATGAGATCACCATCGCACGCTCCATCTGCCTTCGGGATTAGTATTGAACCTAGATAAATGTTATTAGGTGTCTACGTTGAGCATGAATATGATTAGATCATGTTCATTGTAATACGGTCATTCATTTAAGTTAGAGAATAATGGTTATTCTGTTTACATGAATGATACATTTCATGGTCATGCACCCTATGTGAATGGTTCATTAAATCTCGGTCGTGGTAATACACATGTTCACGCCAAAAGATGTAGAGTTAATAATGATAGTACCACTTTCTTGTGGCACTGCCGCTTAGGTCATATTGGCATAAGATGCATGAAGAAACTCCATGTCGATGGATGTTTGGACTTACTTGATTTTGAATCACTTGACACATGCGAGCCATGCCTCATGGGCAGGATGACTAAGACCCCGTTTTCAGGTACAATGAAACGGGCAAGTGACTTGTTGGAAATCATGCATGCTGGTGCGTGTGATCCAATGAGAATTGAAGCGTGCGGTGGATATCACTATTTTCTCATCTTCACTAACGATTTGGGTAGATATAGGTATATCTACTTAATGAAGCACAAGTCTGAAATGTTCGAAAAGTTCAAGCGATTTTAGAGTGAAGTTAAGAATCATCATAACAATAAGATCATGTTCCTACGATCTGATCAAAAGGGGATTTTCTGAGTTATGAGTTTGGTAATCACTTAAGACGTTGTGGAATTGTTTCACAGTTGAATCCACCTGGAACACCACAGTTGTAATGGTGCGTCCGGACGTCGTAATCAAACCTTATGAGATATGGTGTGATCTATGATGTCTCTTACCGATCTACCATTTTTACTTTGAGGTTATGCATTAGAGACAACTACATTCACTTTAGATAGGACACCATCTAAGTCCGTTGAGATGACGTCGTGTGAAACTTGGTTTGGAAAGAAACCAAAGTTGTCGTTTCTTAATGTTTGGGGCTGCGATGCTTAAGGCTTCAGCCAGAGAAGCTCGAACCCAAAAGCGGACAAACACATCTTCATAGAATACCCAAAGGTGACAGTTGGGTATACCTTCTATCTCAGATCCGAGGGCGAATTGTTTATCGCTAAGAACGGGTCCTTTCTCGAGAAGGAGTTTCTCATGAAAGAATTAAGTGGGAGGAAGATAGAACTTGATGAGGTTGTCGAACCTTTACTTCAACCAGAGAGTGATGCAACATAGAAAGATGTTTTCTGTGGCGCCTACGTCTGTTGAATAGGAAGTTAATGATAGTGATCATGAAGCTTCGGATCAAGTTGCTATCGAACCTCGTAGGTCGACAAGGATATGTACTACTCCTGAGTGGTATGGTAATCCTGTCTTAGATATCATGTTGTTAGACAACACTGAGCTATGGAGAAGCGATGGTGGGCTCGTATTCCGACAAATGGTTAGAAGCCATGAAATCCGAGATAGGATCCATATGTCAGAACAAAGTATGGACTTTGGTGGACTTGCCCACTGATCGGCAAGCCATTGAGATAAATGGATCTTTAAGAAGAAGACGGACGTGGGCGGTAATGTTACCGTCTATGAAGCTCGACTTGTGGGAAAGAGTCTTTTCACAAGTTCAAGGAGTTGACTACGATGAGAATTTATCACCCGTAGCGATGCTTAAGTCCGTCGGAATCATGTTAGCATTAGCTGTATTTTTCGATTATGAAATCTTACAAATGGATGTCAAAACAAGTTTTCTTACCAGTTTTTGTAAGAAAAGTTGTATGTGATACAATAAAAGGTTTTGACGATCCTAAGGATGCTAAAAGGTATGCTGGCTCCAGCAATCCTTCTATGGACTAGAGCAAGCATCTCGGAGTCGGAATATATGCTTTGATAGAGTGATCAAAGCTTTTAGGTTTATACAATGTTTACTAGAAACTTGTATTTACAAGAAAGTGAGTGGGAGCACTACAACATTTCTGATAAGTATATGTGGATGACATATTGTTGATCCGAAATGATGTAGAATTTCTGGAAAGCATAAACGGTTGTTTGAAGAGTGATTTTCAAAGGATGACCTGGATAAAGCTGCTTACATATTGGGCATCAAGATCTATAGAAATAGATCAAGACGCCTGATGATACTTTCAAAGAACGCACACCTTGACATGTTTTTGAAAGAGTTCAAAATAGATCAGTAAAAGAAGGCGTTCTCACCTGAGTTGTAAGGTGTGACGTTGAGTAAGACTCAAAGATTGACCACGACAGAAGAAAGAGGAAGGACGAAGGTCGTCCCCTATGCTCTTGTCATAGGCTCTATACGGTATGCCATGCTGAGTACCGCACCTGATGTGTGCCTTGCCACATGTCTGGCAAGAGGGTACAAACGTGATCTAGGAGTAGATCACCAGATAGCGGTCAAAATTATCCTTAGAGGAATAAGGAAATGTTTCTCGGTTATGGAGGTGATAAAGAGTTCGACATAAAGAGTTACGTCGATGCAAGCTTAACACCTATCCGGATAGCTCTAAGTAGAGATACCGAATACGTATAATGGAGCAACAATTTGGAATGGCTCCAAGTGGAACGTGGTAGCACCATCTACGATATGACATAAAGTTTTGCGAAATACATAGGGATCTGAATATGGCAAGACCCGTTGACTACAACCTCTCTCACAAGCATAACACGATCAAACCCAGAACTCTTTGAGTGTTAATCACATAGTGATGTGAACTAGATCATTGAGTCTAGTAGACTCTTGGATGTTGGTCACATGGCGATGTGACCTGTGAGTGTTAATCACATGGCGATGTGAACTAGATTTTTGACTCTAGTGCAAGTGGGAGACTGTTGGAAATATGCCCTAGAGGCAATAATAAATTGGTTATTATTATATTTCCTTGTTCATGATAATCGTTTATTATCCATGCTAGAATTGTATTGATAGGAAACCCAGATACATGTGTAGATACATAGACAACACCATGTCCCTAGTAAGCCTCTAGTTGACTAGCTCGTTGATCAATAGATGGTTACGGTTTCCTGACCATGGGCATTGGATGTCGTTGATAACGGGATAACATCATTAGGAGAATGATGTGATGGACAAGACCCAATCCTAAGCCAAGCACAAAGATCGTGTAGTTCGTATGCTAAAGCTTTTCTAATGTCAAGTATCATTTCCTTAGACCATGAGATTGTGCAACTCCCGGATACCGTAGGAGTGCTTTGGGTGTGCCAAACGTCACAACATAACTGGGTGGCTATAAAGCTACACTACAGGTATCTCCAAAAGTATCTGTTGGGTTGGCACGAATCGAGACTGGGATTTGTCACTCCGTGTAAACGGAGAGGTATCTCTGGGCCCACTCGGTAGGACATCATCATAATGTGCACAATGTGACCAAGGAGTTGATCACGGGATGATGTGTTACGGAATGAGTAAAGAGACTTGCCAGTAACGAGATTGAACAAGGTATCGGAATACCGACGATCGAATCTCGGGCAAGTATCGTACCGCTAGACAAAGGGAATTGTATACAGGATTGATTAAGTCCTTGACATCGTGGTTCATCCGATGAGATCATCGTGGAGCATGTGGGAGCCAACATGGGTATCCAGATCCCGCTATTGGTTATTGACCGCAGAGTTGTCTCGGCCATGTCTGCATGACTCACGAACCCGTAGGGTCTACACACTTAAGGTTCGATGACGCTAGGGTTATAGGGAAAGTATGTACACGGTTACCGAATGTTGTTCGGAGTCCCAGATGAGATCCCGGACGTCACGAGGAGTTCTGGAATGGTCTGGAGGTAAAGATTAATATATAGGAAGTATGGTTTTTGCCACCAGAAGTGTTCCCGGCATCACCGGTAGTGTACCGGGACCACCGGAGGTGTCCGGGGGTCCACCAGGTAGGGCCACCAGCCCCGGAGGCCTACATGGGCCAATAGTGGGAAGGGACCAGCCCCTAGGTGGGCTGGGGCGCCTCCCACCAAGGCCCAAGGCGTCCTCAAGAGGAGAGGAGTCAAACCCTAGGCGCAGATGGGCCCTAAGGCCCACCCTAGGTGCTCCCCCCTCTCTCTCCCCCTTGGCCGCCTCCCAGATGGGATCTGGGGGCTGCCGCCACCCCTAGGGAGGGAACCCTAGGTGGGGGCGCAGCCCCTCCCCTCCCCCTATATATACTTGAGGTTTGGGGCTGCCCAACACAGGTGATTTGCTCTCCCTGTTGGCGCAGCCATACCCCTCTCCCTCCTCGTCTCTCGTAGTGCTTGGTGAAGCCCTACTGGTGTCCCGCGCTCCTCCACCACCACCACGCTGTCATGCTGCTGCTGGATGGAGTCTTCCCCAACCTCTCCTTCTCCCCTTGCTGGATCAAGGCGTAGGAGACGTCACCGAATTGTACATGTGTTGAACGCGGAGGTGCCGTCCGTTCGGCACTAGGATCCTCGGTGATTTGGATCACGATGACTACGACTCCATCAACCCCGTTCACTTGAATGCTTCCGCTTAGCAATCTACAAGGGTATGTAGATGCACTCTCCTTCCCCTCGTTGCTAGATTACTCCATAGATTGATCTTGGTGATGCATAGAAAATTTTAAATTTCTGCTACGATCCCCAACATATATAAACCAGAGGGTTTTAGTCCGTAGGACAACAACAACTACAACATACAAGCATACCATAGGCTAGCTTCTAGGGTTTAGCCTCTCCGATATCGTGGTAGATCTACTCTTGTACTACCCATATCATCAATATTAATCAAGCAGGACGTAGGTTTTACATCCATCAAGAGGGCCCGAACCTGGGTAAAACATTGTGTCCCCTGCCTCCTGTTACCTTCCGCCTTAGACGCACAGTTCGGGACCCCCTACCCAAGATCCGCCGATTTTGACACCGACACCAGCGCTACTGGTAAGGTCAAGTACTACTAGCGCGTTTTCAGGCCCGCGCTACTGCTAACTTTTATGTTTTTTTAGCATTTTGGCAATGTACATGTTTAAACAAATATATCTTTTATACAATAACAACTCATCATGAACTAGTCTGTTTAAATAGCATATTCATTACCACTTGTCATCATCATCAAACAATGTTCGTCAATGAGACATCATATAACAAGTTGGTCACTAGTCATATTCACAACTCCTCCTCCTCATCATAATCATCAACTCTAACACATTGTAGCACATAATAACACATTCTAGCTACGACCTACTCCTCTCATAGGACCTACTCTACCCTCTCTTAGGTAAAATAACATAAAACAAGATAGGCATTGACGCTGCATTAAGGAAAATTGACTCTCCATAATAAAGAACGGAGATCATCTTGTCTCCAAGTCTTGGCCAACGCACAATGTTGCTTCGAAGTAGCTCTCTATGATGGTTCAAACATTTGTTGAAATTATCTATTATCATGGCTTCCTCGCTTTTAGAAATCTGGTATGGACAGGAGTGATGTGGATACTGCGGCTGACCTGGCCGTGGTGGCCGTAAGCTCATAACATTAACGCGACCTCTCGTCAACATCAGATGGGGCACACAATCCATCGGGATTTTCTGTTCAAAAACATAGTAATAACTTTGTAGTTAGCAATATAGTTCAGTTTTAGAAGAATTTATGCAAAAGATGCACGGATGTCGTAATAGTTGAAAATCCTACCATGATATCTCCATTGATGTTACCGTAGTTCAACACATGCACTAGTGGCACGTATTAACCATAATGTGGAGGAGTTTGATAATAGCTATCGTAATTCTCAATATCAGTAAAAAATGCGATAAGACTGTCGGAGTAATCGACCACGGGTACCCCGAGGACGGCAAGATGATATTTCAAGACATCGGGGCTAGCAAAGCCCCTCAGTCCGACTGCCCGGCCGCTTCCGCCGGCTCCCCAGCCGGCTGCCGGCTGCGCCTACCAGCCATTACGATCGCGTGGTAGATCAACTCTTGTAATACTCATATTCATCAAGATCAATCAAGCAGGAAGTAGGGTATTAACTCCATAGAGAGGGCCCGAACCTGGGTAAACATCGTGTCCCTCATCTCCTGTTACCATCGATCCTAGTCGCACAGTTCGGGACCCCCTACCCGAGATCTGCCGGTTTTGACACCGACATTGGTGCTTTCATTGAGAGTTCCATTGTGCCGTCGATAGAAGGCTCGATGGCCCATTCGATCATCAGTAATGACGTTGTCCAGGGAGAAACATTCCTCCCCGGACAGATCTTCGGATTCAGCGGATTCGTACTGCGGGCCAACTCGTTTGGACATCTGGAGCAGATCGACAGCTACGCCCCTGGCCATAAGGTCAGATTTAGAAGCCTGAATTATGTCGCGGACGTCCGTGGAGATTTGATCTTCAACGGATTCGAGACCACGGCAACCGCTCCCCATCGCCTCGATGAACAAGGCTTAAACCTGTCAGCGGGCTGCATCCAGGACATAGCTTCAGTAGCAGCTCTGGCCTTAAATCTGGAGCAGATCAAGTCGCCCAAAGATGGGAAGCTCGACCCCATCAAGGGGGCTATTGATTCCGCGGCGCTGGAGCCGCACGCTGACTCCACTTCATACGGTATCTGCATCAACGGAACCTCGGACTCGCCTCCGATGTCGAACTATGAACCCTGCGAGCCCGCGTATACCGAACTTGATCGGTTATCGATCTTCAAGTTCAGCGGCGCGGATATCTTCCAACACTCGCCCATGGGTCACATTCTAAACTCGCTAAAAAACCTATCCCTGGCAGATGACCCATCGCCGAACTATGTTCGGTTCGAAATTTTGGCGGATGATGGAGAATTTTGTTTCCCACCCGCCACCCACTTCGTAGCCACTGTTGAAGACCTAACCAACATGCCCGACCCCCGCTCCTAAGACATCGACGGTGTGGACGATGATGAGGGGCAAGGCCAGAGCTTACTACTCGCTCGACACGGGATGACCACTTCCTGGTATGACGTGTGTATGAATGACACACCTTACGGCGCTCTCGACGATGACAAGGAGGACCCAGTCAAGAATAAACCGCCTGGTACACAGCCCGGACACCTGCACCCTTGGTCACATGGCCCAAGAGAAAACACCGCCATCACCAGAGAAGATGATACCCTAGACAACAAAGACCCTGTTGAGGTAGAATCCGAGCAGGATGAATAGGAAGGTGGGCCAGATAACTCTGATGAACAGACCACATATGGGGACTCGGAGGACAACAATTATCTCCCACTCTCCGAGGAAGAGGAGATCCTCGGCAACGAAGATTTTATCATGCCCAAAGAACCTCTTGAGCATGAGCGCTTTAAACGCCGGCTTATAGCCACCGCAAGGAGCCTAAGAAAGAAGCAGTTGCAGCTTCAAGCAAGCCAAGATTTGCTCAATGATAGATGAACCGAGGTCTTGGCCGCCGAAGAATACGGCCTTAGTAGCCCAGTCAAAAGCCACCCTAAGAATAGGTGGCTCCTTCAATACGATGGCAGGGCGATGAAACCCATACCACCATCGAACAATGCGGCGGGCCGACCACGGTTCGGTCCAGACAAAGCAGCAGCCCAAGCAGAGCACCATACCAACCCATCCGGCCGTCAAAACAAAACAGCTCGGGGAATACCTACGATATCAACCAAGACACGGAGGGTAGAGCAGGACGCACAAGATCGATGTACAGATCATGAAGATATACCCCGGTTGACGATAATGGTCGCCTATTCGGACGCTATAAAGCCGACCATGCCTGGTCTGAGCACCGTAAACGGATCCCGCCGGAGGTGCTTCATAGTGTAGCCCAACATAGAGGATCTGCACACTCCCTCTGCTTCACTAACGAAGTAATGGAGCACGAATGTCCAGACGGGTTTAAACCCATTAACATCGAATCATATGACGGAACAATAGATCCCGTGGTATGGATGGAGGATTACCTCCTCCATATTCACATGGCCCGCACAGACGACCTGCACGCCATTAAATACCTACCTCTCAAGCTTAAAGGGCAAGCTCGGTACTGGCTAAACAGTTTGCCAGAAAATTCTATTGGCAACTGGGAAGATTTGGAAGACGCCTTTCGAGACAACTTCCAGGGAACATATGTCCGGCCATTATATGCCGATGACTTAAGTCACATTGTCCAGCAGCCCGGCGAGTCAGCCAGGGAGCTCTGGACCAGGTTCTTAGTCAAAAAGAACCAAATTGTCGACTGTACGGACGTAGAAGGCCTTGCAGCCTTCAGACACAGGGTCCGGGATGAATGGCTAGCACGTCACCTCTGCTAGGAAGGACCCAAAACCATGGCAGCCCTTACCGCTCTAATGACCCGCTTCTGCGCGGGAGAAGACAACTGGCTTGCTCGTAAAAGCAATGACGCTAGCGGCCCGGGCACTTCCGAAATCCAAGATGACAACGACAAGCCACGACGAACCGAACACAACAGTGGCAGTAATATACGCGACACAGCGGTGAACGCCGGATTTCACAATTCGAAGCCCGGTCAACCAAAGAAGTCACTAAAGGCAAACCAGGATGGACCATCCACCCTTTACAGGATATTGGACCGACCTTATCAGATTCACGGTCACCCTGATAGGCCAGCTAATCATACCAACCGAAACTGTTGGGTCTTCAAGTAGGCAGGCAAGCTTAACATTGACCATAAGGGGAGGAGGCCACCAGGCGATAAAGACGACGGATCGGCTCGCCAGCAGAATGCCAGGGGCCAGAAACAATTCCCCTCCGATGTTTGACCACTCCCAGAACGCAAGCAGTTCGTCTTCTGCCACCCACGTACTGTACTGGCAAAATTTGCACCACGCGCACATCACTACGCACTCAAGATACCATGGGCATCGGTAGAAGCACAATACGGAGCACCCTACAAGCATTCCCGTAGCATTATTATATGTTTACCTTATTTTTCTGTATCATCCCTAAAGAACAGGTGACCAGCTAGACAACATGTACAACAAAATCTATCGGAGTTCGGATCCGTATGCTCACCTAAGGGGCTACCTCCGCTAAGGATTCCCCTCCTCGAGGACGGGCGACGCAGACGTGCGACAGGAGGTCCAAAATAACTTTTTGTGGACCACACTCTTTATTCCGAGCCTGTACTATGCCCTCTTTCCTCTGATCCCGACCCCGAGCATGTCAAATAGCCGGGTTCATGGTTTCTTTTTTTATTATATATATACATAAATTTATCATTGGCACATCGCTCCGTTCTCAGTAAGTCTCCTCTGAACCAATCTTTCATACACTTTCAACAATAAGCACGACCTTAACGGCTGCTCTGCAGATACACCTCGGCATACCCTGCCATGGGCTCGGCATGGGAACGAATGTGCTGCCAGTAAAAGTCCAACAGCTCAATAGCGTACTTCGGCGTCGCATGTTTGGCCTTATATGCACCAACTCTGAATCATTGTCTTTGGTCAATAGTTGGGTTGCCCAGTGTCGGTGTCAAAACCGGCGGATCTCGGGTAGGGGGTCCTGAACTGTGCGTCTAAGGCGGATGGTAACAGGAGGCAGGGAACATGATGTTTTACCCAGGTTCGGGCCCTCTTTATGGAGGTAAAACCCTATGTCCTGCTTGATTAATATTGATGATATGGATAGTACAAGAGTAGATCTACCACGAGATCAGAGAGGCTAAACCCTAGAAGCTAGCCTATGGTATGATTGTATGTTACTGTTTTGTCCTACGGACTAAAACCCTCCAGTTTATATAGACACTGGAGAGGGTTAGGGTTACACAAGGTCGGTTACAAAGGAGGAGATATCCATATCCGTACCGCCTAGCTTTCCTTCCACGCCAAGTAGAGTCCCATCCGGACACAGGACGAAGTCTTCAATCTTTTATCTTCATAGTCCATCAGTCTGGCCAAAGGATATAGTCCAGCTGTCCGGAGACCCCCTAATCCAGGACTCCCTCAGTAACCCCTGAACCAGGCTTTCAATGACGATGAGTCCGGCGCGCAGTATTGTCTTCGGCATTGCAAGGTGGGTTCCTCCTCCGAACACATCATAGAAGAATTTGAATACAAGGATAGTTTCCGACCCTGCAAAATAAATTCCACATACCACCGTAGAGAGAATAATATTTCCACAAATCTTAATCTGCTGACACATTTTGGCAACATGACATCATGCCATGGCTCGGTGATTATTCGAACCGTTTTTCTTCAACCAGCTCCACACACAACGCGATGTGGTTTCTTGACACGCCTTGTCAAAGCAGAGATCGTGTTCCCCTAATTACGGGATTCTCATCAATACGGTCGTCGGTAACCCAACCGTGTCTAGGACTACTAGATTATAGGCATGTCCCAAACGGCTACGGAGAGGACGCTTGATATTCACCCTCTTTATAAAGGGACAAGGCTTTTAATTTTTTCCCTCCCATGCTCAATCGAATCCTTCCCCCGCCTCGAGTTCTAACACCCAAAGCCCAGGTCAGGTGCTTCAGACCTTCAATCATGTCCGGATCTAGCCTTCAAGGCCGGTGGATGCCCTCCTCCGTTACGGAAGAAGACATCAAGAAGTTGAGGGAGGCCAGACACCTGACCGCCAAGGTTTCGCATTGGCTGCCTGCCCGAGGGCAGGTCGTCCCTACTCCTGAACCCAACGAAGACGTCGTGTTCATCTCCCACTTCCTCCGAGGACTAGGCCTCACTCTAGATCCCTTCGTTAGGGGTTTGATGTTTTATTACGGGCTAGATTTCCGCGATCTAGCCCCGGACTCCTTTCTCCATGGCCAAAGGGTTCCTTTACAGAGGTGTCCGGATTATGGCAGCGGGAGTGGTTTTACATCACAGCTCCCAGAAGTGCCAAGTGGGTGGCCGCCCCTACTTTCCGCTTGGGCCCTCCACCACAACTAATGTCATGGATTAGAAGAGGGCTGAGTTGGGGTCCAGCCAAGGACGTGCCTATACTGCAAAGCCGCATTCAAGATCTCTTCAACTGAGATTTCAGTCTGGTTACGGTGGTGCAAGTCATGTTGGTTTGTCGAGTCCATCCTTGCAAACACCTGCCCCTCTGCATTTGGGAGTTCAACCCAGAAGGGTCGCGCACCATTCAAAATTTCCTCGGCCTGACGCACGAGGAGATGTACAAATCATTCTTCGGAACCCAAATAGAGTGTCAGGATACTACCGAGGACGTGGGCCTGAGCAGCAACCGTACCACCGACCAAGTAAGTAATCCTTTAGCCGAACACACCGTCTTTCATTTACCATGACGTCATTCTAAGAAATTGCTCTTTGACCAGGACTGGCTAACAAGGGCGAAGATGATTCGATGTTCGGCCCCCCTTCCTGAAGGTTTGGAGAATGCGGTACTGGAAAAGATGCTCGAGCTAGCACCTTGCCCGGAGCCCTCAAAGGAAGATAAAGGGGGGGAATAATGAGGTCGAAAGCGGGCCCCCATCACTACCAATTCCAACCAAGGGAATGAGCGCCTCTGTGAAGGAGGATAAGCAAGGGGAAGAATCTGACCTTCTCTTGCTTCGGGGAAGGAAGAGGACTGCCTCTGAAGATCCGGAAACCAAGGCTTCCAAATGGGAGAAGAAGTCTCCACCAGAGGGTTCTTGCTGCACAAAGTCCGCACGAGGATCATCCCTCCAACGAGCTGTAAGTAATCAAAAAGTACTTTAATAGTGGAGATATACTACCTTACCTCTGAGGAAAATGACCGAAGCATTTATCTTGCAGTTCGGATCTTAGCCCTTCTTAGCAGAGCTCGTCTTCGGGGGATCTTCTTCCGGAGATGATGGAGAGCGAAACGCCTCCACCAGACTCCCTCGCTCAAGAAGCGGGCGACCTTGAAGTGTCGTCACGGAGGGCCTCTCCGGATCTGGTGAGGCCAGAAGATAATCCTATAGTCACCCGAAGTCCCCAGCGTCCGGCTCTTGAAGAGAGCAAACAAAAGAGTCTGGCACCGTCTGGTATACGGTCGGGCGTACTGAGGGAGCTGTTGGAGCGAGCGGCCATTTCAGAAGAACACCGTACATTGATGGGTACAGTGATGGAAAGAATTTTGTCCGCCGAAAGCGGATTGCATGAAGCCTTTATGAGTCTACTGACAGGCTTTGAGGTACGTGAAATGATATATTTTTTGATAGTACTGCACATTTTTAGGTGTGCCCTGTGTAGATAGTAGCCCCTGAGACTCTGGTTGTCGTCGAGAATGGCGGCGAACAGAGGATCGTAGTCCCAGGTAATAACCAAACCGCTTTATGTGCAGGTGATGGGAGCTCCGGTGGCTGGCCAGACTAAAGCGGCAACTGGATGTGGCAGATGCCGACATCGAGCTTGTTAACAAGCGGCTTGACGAGGCACAGGGTAAGTGATGTTTTCTGGTGAATGTCACATAGGAAGAGCAGCGTAACGCCAGTATCTTTAATATGTTGTGATTGCAGATGGAGCTACCACCATGGAGACCCTTCGGGCGGAACTTGCCTGAGTCAAGCAACAAGCAAGAATTAGCAATGCGGCCACTTTAAAGGCGGCGAAGAGTTAAGAGCCGAAAAGGCTGCACATTGCAAGAGCAAAGATAAAATGGCCAAGATGGCTGTTAAGTTAAGAGACACTGCCGACCATTGCCAGTTCCTTGAAGAAGAGAACCGAGTGAAGGCAACGGACCTCGAAAAGGCCACGATGGCGGCCAAAGACACCCGCTCTGCCATGAGGGCAAAGAAGGAAGAGCTGCGTGAAGCTGGTGATATTGTGGCTGGGAAGCCCTTTTTTCTGCGGAGGAAGTTCGGAGATCCGCGGTATGCCCCTCTGGATCGGTTGTGGAGTTCGGCAGACGCATATCTGGATTTGACTGCGAGTGTTGTCGATGCGGTCGAATACTTCTGACGTCAAACAGATCGTGAAGTGGACAACCTATTCTGGTCGCAGTTTAACGTTCCAGAGCGTCCGCTTCCACTAACTGATCGGCTTGCCGAATGGTCCGGACTCAATAGATTGTCCGGACATGCCATGAGGTCCGTCGTAGATCATCTGTGGCCGGAAAAGCCGAAGCCGAACAGCTATTTCAGCTTAGTGCAGCAATTGCTTGGTGCGGTGCCGCGCATCAATGCGATGAAGAGGTCGGCGTGCATAGAAGGTTCGCGGATGGTCCTTGCCCGTGTCAAAGCATACTGGGCGGAGATGGATGCTACCACTGTTGCGGCGCAGGGTTCGGCCATAGGCCGAGTGGCTGCCGAGCACTATTTTGAAGACGTTCTTGAGGGTGCTCGTGTGATAGAGTCCCAGTGCTCGAAGAATATTATGTTTGAGTGACATGTATTCCCATTGTAAAAATAGTGTTTTTATGAAATTTATCAAGGTTGTATTTATACTTTTGCCCAAAAGTAATATGATGCCTCCTGTGCGGCCGTTTATGTATACATGTGTATAACCTGAAAGATTGCAGTCGTCGGCTTCAGCCCCCATGCATATCATGCGGGGGTGTTCGCAGAAGACGCGTATTCACACTTAATCCAACGTCTTGGTCCTGATAAGGAGGTGATGGCGCGGCGAACTAGGCAACCGAACTATAATGCTTTAACACTTTCACTTAGCCATAGGAGTTTGACAGTGGGGCTACTATATATCCCCTGGTGGCTCCGCAGTCATCCGAATTCGGGGTGCGTACATGCCTGGCCGGGAAACGGCCCTTCGTTAAGGCGGAGGAATTCTAACATTCCGATAGGTCATCGAGTGGTTGACCAGTCTCACGCTATATCATGACAGTCAGTTTTCGGCTTTCTCTACTGAGGTGCTCATCCGGATGAACCGGGGCACAATTGCAGTAGTTCTCCTGGTGCCGCCTTAGCTGACAAAGTGGAACGTAAGGCAGCAAAACACAGGAGCCGGGAAAACCCAACATTTGACCAAAGACATGATTCGGAGCTGATGCATATAAGGCCAAACTCGCGACGCCGAACACTCCCTAAGGTATTCGGTCTTTATGGTATAAACCGGCCTTCGTAAGAAGCCCCTGGTGTCCAGGTACATGCATTATTCTGACGTGGCCACATGCCAAGACGTCAGCATCCTTCTCAATTGTACAGAGAATCCGAGGGATGTGTATCAACAAGAGACAGTAAAAAAGGTTTACGCAGGGTCTTAATCTAAAAAGAATCCTTGGAACGGGTCCCTGCTGCACATCTGCCCCTGTGTCTCTGTTGTGCCGTATCCTGGACGGGTGTAGCACGATGGTCATCTGTAAAAGAGAGAAACTTAGGTGAAAAGTTGTCGTGCAAAAAGATAGGTTTAAAGAAACCATGTAGAATTCAAGATGAGTAAAAATTGCCACTTGTCTGCGCGCGTTGAGCCCCTTGTATTTGTAATAGGGGTGTGGCCATCAAATCTGTATGAATTACATATAGCTACGCCAGACTCGTCTAACCGTGTCAGTGGTCTTGACGACCTATCAAATGCTTTAGTTGCTGAGGCCGTTTTTAGTGTGCGGCTGCCAAGGCAGTCGCATTCTCTTCGGCGCGCAAGGATCGCTCAATATTTCCATTCACTGTAATGATGCCGTGTGGACCGGGCATCTTAAGCGTGAGGGAAGCGTAAGGCGGTATTGCATTAAATCGAGCGAAAGCTTCGCGTCCATGTAGTGCTTGATAGCCATTTTGGAACAGAGCAATGTGGAATGTTAAATTTTCGCTACGGAAGTTATCGGGGAAGCCGAATATAACCTCTAGTAGCAGGGAGCCCGTGCAATGAGCCCCTGGGCTTGGCGTTACTCCTTTAAAGGTAGTATTGTTGTGGCAAATTTTCTTTGGGTCTATCCCCATTTTGCGGATTGTGTCCTAATATATCAGGATTAGACTGCTGCCACCGTCCATCAGGACTCGTGTGAAATGGTATCCGTCAATTATTGGGTCTAATACCAAGGTAGCCCATCCTGCACGCCAGATACTTGCTGAGTAATCTCGATCGGTTGAGACGACCAGTGGCAGGACTCCGCGGTGATAGGCCCTTGGGCATATTTCTCTGGGAGTGCCGCTTTGTTTCTCCCCTTGATCACGTGTAACACTTTCACTGTTTTGACTTCTGGTGGAAATTTCTTTTGTTCCCCAGTGTCTTGCTTGAGAGGCTCATCGTCGTCTTCACTTGGTGTATCCTCCCCCTTGTGTACGGCGTTGAGCTTGCCGGACTGCTTGAAGACCCAACATTCTCTGTGCGTATGATTTGCAGGTTTATTAGGGGTGCTATGGATCTGACATATTTGGTCTAGAATTTTGTTTAGGCTCGACAGTTCATCTCTGGCGCATTTAGAGGGCGGCTTTTGCTAACCTGGCCGAGAACTTCTGAATCCGGCATTTACCACCGTGCTCTTCGGGCTGTCTTCTTTATTCCGGCGCTTATTATTTTTGCTGCGCCGTGATTTCCCGTTTCCATCTCGAACTTCGGATGTACTGGGGTCGCTGGTGCTGCATCTGGCTAGCCAGCTATCCTCACCCGCTCAAAAGCGGGTCATGAGGCTTGTTAATGTTGCCATTGTTCTCGGCTTTTCTTGGCTGAGGTGTCTGGCAAGCCATTCGTCGCGGATGCTATGCTTAAAAGTTGCCAAGGCTTTGGCGTCCGGACAGTCGACTATTTGGTTCTTTTTAGTAAGAAACCTGTTCCAAAGCTTTCGGGCTGACTCTCCGGACTGTTGAGTTATATGACTCAAATCGTCCGCGTCCGGAGGTCGGACATAAGTCCCTTGAAAATTTGCCCGAAAAGCATCTTTGAGCTCTTCCCAGCTTCCAATGGAGCTTTCGGGGAGGCTTTTAAGCCAGTGCCGAGCTGGCCCTTTGAGTTTGAGGGGTAAATACTTAATGGCGTGGAGATCATCTCCTCGAGCCATATGGATATGGAGGATATAGTCCTCAATCCAGACCCCTGGGTCTATTGTTCCGTCGTATGCCTCTATGTTTACGGGTTTGAATCCCTCTGGAAATTCATGGTCCAGCACCTCATCGGTGAAACATAGGGGGTGTGCGGCACCCCTGTATCTGGGTGTACCGCATTGTTCGGATGTTTGTTGTGTTGCATCGTCTGCTGGAGCATGCTTGCGTGGTCCATAGATGGATCTGGTTGCGCCGTCCTTTTGATGCGAGCCCTCGCGTGGATCGCGTATGGCTTATGTGCGGCATTGTTTTCCGCTCTATGGTGGCCGTGAGGTCGTCTATCCGGCCAGATGGCCATTTTTAATTTTTGGTTGCGGGGGATCTAAGGCCTCCTCGTCGAATTCAGGTAGCAACTTCCGCTTCGGGTAGCTCTTGGTGTGGCAATTATCGCCGTACTTCGCTGCTGAGTTGAGTACTTTACTTCATCTGATTCAGAGTGTGTCTTGCACAGCTTTGAGCCTTTGCTTCTGCTTTTTTAGACTCCTCGCGGTGGCAACGAGCCTTTGATGGGCATTATGTTGCTCCGGGTGTCTGTCCGGTGTGATGTCGTCTGGACTATTATCTTTGACAGAGTCGGGTTGTTCGGTTTGATTCTCCGTGTGGCCGTGGTCCGGCGATGGTTCACCCTTCTCTAACGCTGGGTCTATATGATCATTGTTTCTGCCGTGGCGTGATTTGGAGTGGCGCTTACGCTGCCGCTTTGACTGCTTCTCGAGGGGACAACTCTTCGTTGCGTCCTTCCGTTCCTCGTCGTCGTCGTCTTTTGGTGTGTCCACCATGTATACGCCATGTGATTAAGTGGGCGTCTAGTGCCCTGTGGGCAGTGGTTCCTGTTCGTCTCCTGCATCGTCGTCCATATCGTCGATGTCTTCGGAGTCGGAGTCGAGCATGTCGGTTAAGTCATCGACAGTGGCTACTAAGTGGGTGGTGGGTGGGTGGCAAATTTCTTCGTCATCCGCATCCCAATCCTGCCGGACATAGTTCGGCCGGGACTCTCCTGACAAGGAGAGAGACTTTAATGAGTTTAGTATGTCACCAAAGGGAGAGTGCTGAAAGATATCCGCGGAGGTAAACTCCATGATCGGCGCCCAACCGGATTCGATAGGAACGGGTGCAGGCGGTTCGGAGTCCGTGGCCGGAGAAGTATCTGGCAGTTTAACAACACGGCTCTCGTGAAGGGTAAGATCGATATTCGGCTCGATCGCCGTTGAGGGTAAGTCCTCCGTGGCGGGGTCCATCCACCCGTCCATGGACGGTGCAACTGGCTCCGAATTGAGGGTCGGAGCGGCTGCAGGTGCGATCTCCTGAACACTGCCTGATGGTAGAGGTAAATCGTACTCATCGTGACCGCGTGACGCCCAAGGCAGAGGCTCGAATCCATCAGAGATCAAGTCTCCGCGGATATCGGCCTGTAGTTTAAGCTTCCAAACCTGACCTGGTGGCCAGGGGCGTAACTTTCGATCTGCTCCAGATGGCCAAGCGAGTTGGCCCGCAGTGCGAAGCCGCCGAATACAAAAATCTGTCCGGGGAGAAAAGCCTCACCCTGGACTGCATCGCTGACGATGACCGAAGGAGCCATCAAGCCTAACGGCGACAACACAGAGGAACTCTCAATGAAAGCACCAATGTCGGTGTCATAACCGGCGGATCTCGGGTAGGGGGTCCCGAACTATGCGTCTAAGGCGGATGGTAACAGGAGGCAGGGAACATGATGTTTTACCCAGGTTCGGGCCCTCTTGATGGAGGTAAAACCCTACGTCCTGCTTGATTAATATTGATGATATGGATAGTACAAGAGTAGATCTACCATGAGATCAGAGAGGCTAAATCCTAGAAGCTAGCATATGGTATGATTGTATGTTATTCTTTTGTCCTACGGACTAAAGCCCTCCGGTTTATATAGACACTGGAGAGGGTTAGGGTTACACAAGGTCGGTTACAAAGGAGGAGGTATCCATATCCGTACTGCCTAGCTTTCCTTCCACACCAAGTAGAGTCCCATCCGGACATGGGACGAAGTCTTCAATCTTGTATCTTCATAGTCCATCAGTCCGGCCAAAGGATATAGTTTGGCTGTCCGGAGACCCCCTTATCCAGGACTCCCTCACCCAGCTCATGTGTTTGCTACCCTACGTTCCGCTCTATCGGCTAGGGCAGTAAAGGGAGAACTACTGTGATTCTACCCTGGCCTAGAGCGGATGAGCACCTCAGTAGAGAAAGCCAAAAACTGACTGTCATGATGCGGCGAGAGCTGGTCAACCACTTGACAACTTATTGGAATCTTTAGCGATTCTCCATGTAACACAAGGGATATTTTTCAGATCAGATATGTAAGGCACCACACGCCGCATACACACCAGGGGCTATGTCGTAGCCCCACCATAAAACTCCTATGGTTAAGTGAAAGTGTTAACGCCTTATAGTCTGATTGCCTGGTTCGCTGCATTATCACCTCCTTCATGGACCAAGACGTTGGATAAAGAGTGATTAAATGCTTTACCGAACACCCCCGTACTTCCTACGAGGGGGCTGAAGCCGACGACTTGAGAACTTTCAGATTATATTAAAACGACCGCACAGGAGGAATTCAAGCTTTTCGAGCAAAACATAAATAGATTAACTATAAAGTTGTCTTTTACAATCATCATACACCTCACTCGAACATTATATTTTTCGAGCATTGACCCTCTATCAAGAGGGCGGCCTCCAGGACGTCTTCAAAATCACTCTCCGGTTCGGGACAGTCCCTGCCTTTAGGCGGACCCTTCGTGGTGACGTCGATGGCCTTCATCTTTCCCCAGAATTTCTTGACTCGGGCAAGGGCCATCCGTGCACCTTCAATACATGTCAATCGCTTCGCAGCATCGATTCACGGCACAACGTCGACAACCTTCTGCACCAAACCGAAATAGCTACTCGGCGCAGGCTCGGTCGGCCACAGCTGGATTATAACATCCTTCATGGCAGCGCCAGATACCCTATGAAGTTCGGACCATTGGGACATCTGTTCATTGAGCAGCAGCGGGCGCTTCGACGCACCGAACTGTGACCAAAAAAGCTTCTCCGCTGCATATCCAGCTCGCGCTTGGTAATAACACGCTGCATCGAAAGAACTCTTCGGCAAGTCCAAATACTCATCCGGAGAACTCCACACTTGGTTCAGCTGAGCATAGTCCGGGTCGCCGAACTTAGTCTGCAGCAGAAAAGGCTTTCCAGCGACTATCTCTTTCGCTTGCCGAACCTCCTCACGGAGTGCTCTGGACTCTGATCGCGCTTCTCTTGGCTCCTGTCGGGCCTTGTCCAGTTCAGCCATTAAGGCTTTATTCACCTTCTCAAGAAATTCGCTGCGGCCCGTAGCATTCTCCAAAGCGAGTGTCATCGTGGATACTTTCTCCTCGCCCTGGCATCACGCAGCTTGTTCGTCCTTCAGTTCAACCGACGCCCCTTCAGTAGCAGCATCACTAAGCCGGGCCCGCTCCTTGGCCCGGACTAGCTCCGTCTGAAGAGTCTCCACGGCGGCAGCACCATCTGCATTTCATGCACATTTCATACAAAGCTCTTTCCCGTGTCAAGCACACTGATGTAAAGAATGCTCGAAATACATACCTTGCGAGTCGTCCGGCCCTCCTCTGCTAGCTTCGGCCTCATGCTGTTGGCCTCGCCTTGAGAGTAGCACAGTCAGGGAACGCAGCAGGTGCAGATTTGTTAGGGAGAGATGGAAATAATTGTTCGCTTGAGTGGACTCATCAGAAGTTGCTTGACTGCCAGTCTTCTAAGGAAGTACTAATACAGGAGGTACTGAAGCTGCTGGAGGGAATCTTGTCTGTCTCATGTGGTTATGGTGATCAAAACATAACAAAGCTAACCATGGTGTGACTCGATTGGAGTTGGGCGTGTTCAAAGTGAAAATCAGTTACATCGTAGGCAAATGAAAGCTTTCTGGGCCACAAAAGTGTTATCACTTCTGTTAGGGAACAGAAGTGGTCGCTGTCACCTGCATATTACATTATGCACAAAGACTCTACATACTACGGATCGTCTATTGTCCGGATACATCAGGACCATTATTCATTACAAAGGTGTCACAAAAGGGCGTGCACCAATATTATTTTTGCACTAGCGCGTTCGTGCCATGCTGCTGGGCGGATACATGCGCAAGTCGCCCGTGTCTGCCTTTTCCAACGTTGCGGCCGACTCTCTCATCTGCATCGGCTTACAACATCCCGGCCGACTTTTATGTCCGTGTCGGCTTACAACATCACGGCCGGCTCTCCCGTCCGCACCGGCTTGCAATGCCGCGGCCGACTCATCTATCTGCTACTGCGATCGACTCGCCCGTGATTATTCTCAGCTTTGCCATGGTGATCACCAACTCCGTGGCGGATATTTCCTGGTTTACATATCAGGTGAAATCCATCCATTATATTCTCATACTATATTGCTTTCTTTAAAAGAGCAATTACTCTGGCTTGCAAGTTCTTTAATGCAGGACAAGTTGTCTATTGCAAAAGGGATTGTTGTATTACTGAGCTGTTGAATGACTCATACCGGTTTACATCACGGTCAAATACGGAGAATCTCAAGCCAACTCCCCGAGTCCTCTCAAGACACGGGGGCTACAATGACATGACTCGACAAAATTGGCCAGTATCAATAATCCAGAACTCTGGTCATTGGAGGGAAAAAATAACTCGGCCCCGAAGACTACTGCTATATTGATAAAGAATTTAAAGGCCGTCAGAAAATTTCCGGTTCAAAATGAAGAATGTTGGTTTAAAATCTGACTCCAGGTAAACCTGTCTCCGACAAAGCTTTGAAGCTCTCAATATCCGGTTTGAAATTCTGGTTTAAAAAGAATTCATCTCTCGCAAGTTCGAGTTTTTAGGAAAAATTATAGGACCAAAGAGAGTTTGTTGCACATCACAACTCAAACATAGGCACCCGGCGAGCACAGCTTAGAAATATATCACTTGGGGGCTTCCGGCTTATTGAGTTAAGCTGTGATTACCCTTTGATCCGGCTCATAGCCTCAGTTATAGGTCATTTGGGGGCTTCCTGTTCAAACATAGGTCGTATTCGAACCAAAGAGAACATAGATGTCGGTACCCTATTGATCGGCGCAATGCCAAACTCACTAGGGGGCTTCTTGGTCGTATTCGAATCATAGAATAACCCCTTTCGGGTCCGACTTGGATATTATTCGAATCAGGGTCGTTAAAAACCTATCAAGGTCATTTGGGCGCTTCCTGTTCAAACATAGGTCGTATTCGAACCAAAGAGAACATAGTTCTCGGTACCTTCTTGATCGGCGCAACGCCAAAGGCACTGGGGGCTACATGATCGCATTCGAATCCTAGCTTAACCCCTTTGGTCTAGTTTACTGATCATATTCGAATCAGAAGCCTCAAATTCTTCTTTCTATTTTGCTTAAGTTTTTTGAAAACAGTCTTTTGGGTTTTTCTTGAGACTTTTTGTTCATATCTGAGGCGTATATGTGGTTTCGGTTAACCCAGCTTGACTTTGGATGATAAGTCGCCATATATGACAATCATAAACATTTGGAAGCTTTTGGCTTCTAAATATTGGGTTATCACCCTTACTGCACAGGTATCCTAAACTGGCAGTATGATTCAATATCACAGGAACCGGTTTTTCAAACCGGGTTATATTATTCAAATCTTTAATAGCCAACATGGCTAGATTTTTATTATGGTTATCAATAACCAATATTATGATTGAGGTTTTCAAAGTCGCTTCAGCACAATGGATATTATTTTCTCAATGGATATAATTTATTCTACAATGGAAGGAATAGTCCCGAGTCGCTGCAGGCTTACAACCCGACACTTGGGGGCTACATTATTCAAGTTGAGATTACATCAAATATGCAAGTCCCATGTCACTGCCAGCACGCACCATGGCACTTGGGGGCTAATGCAAAGTCATTTTAACTGGCCTTATTGAAGACCCGACTCATCACATTGTAATGAGCCGGCCCTTGGGGGCTACCAATTGCTCCTGTCAACAATTCAAGGTACACAAGTTTTATTCCATTATATTGAAGGGTCCACTACTCAGTTGGTAAAGCACAAAGCTCTTAACCTTGTGGACGTGGGTTCAAGCCCCATGATGGGGGTTACATCATATGATGTTCTTTTCAAAGAAGTATATATAAAGTCCCAGCTCAATATTATCTTACTGAGCCGGCCCTTGGGGGCTACACATTGTTGTTCAAGTCTATATGATCATATTTATAAAGTCCCTGCTCATTTTTGCATAATGACCCGACCCTTGGAGGCTACACTGGTTGAAGTGTTTGAGTATAAGGCAATTTCAAGTCCCAGGTTGCTGCAAGCATGACAACCCGGCACTTGGGGGCTACATATATGGAGTATTCAGTCTTTACTAGTGACTAAGATGAACAACATGGATTTCTTCAAAGTGGCAGTATTTATATTGAAGCAAGTCTTAAGTCATCACTTTGTTTCTGCTCAAGACTTGGGGCTACAGGTAATATGGATATAAGGGAGAAAAATCTTCAAATTCTCAGTTTTGAGTAAACCAGATTGACCCGGCGTCACCAATAACCATGACCCGGCGTCGGCAACAATTATAACCCTGTGCTATCAATATTTAAAAACAGGATATTTTGGCAATGATAAATCGGCAAGTTCTACAAGCCGGCTGAAAGTCAGATGAGTATTTCAAAACCAATATTTTTTAAAGCTGGCGCTTTGGAAGCTGATTCAAGTGGATTATTGCTTACAATATTTCTGTACAAGAGACCAATGTCAGCAAGTTGACTCTGAAGCTGGCCTATTGACCCGGATTTCTCAAAAGAAGTATCTGGATTTTTTTACATTGACAAAGTCGAAACATATCTGCTAAGGGATATTTTCTATGAGGTCATGGACATGTAGATATCAATAAGGAAATGGCAAGGACTTAACGATGATCAGGTGCCGGCTTATAAGATTTTTTTTAACCCGGAGCAGAACCTGTCAAATTTGTTCTTGTGTTTATTTTGCAGGATAAGTTTAACATGGATAATTCCAAATTAAACTGGGGGCTAATGTCGGGGATATAGCCCATGGTATGACCCAGCCGGAAGCATGACCCGGCCGGACTTGGCGACTCACTAGTAACCCGCCCTAACTTGGCGACTCACGAAGTGACCCGCCCGGATCTCTCCACTCACTGATGACCCGGCTGGGCCTGGTGACTCATTGGTAACCCGGTAGGCGGGTCATAGGAGCAACAAGACCCGGTGGCCCAACGGGAGGTTCATGGAAGGCCGGCTCTTCTTATGGTGGGCCGGCTTAAGATGAAAGGCATAAGGAATATTCTCCTACAAAGGAAGCAAGACTAGGACTCCACTTGTAATAGAGTAATCCTAATCCTAATAGGACTAGTCATGTAAGTCGCCCCTTCAACATATATAAGGAGGGGCAGGGCACCCCAAGAGGGACAAGTTTTACAAGTTTGACAAGTTAGACAGATTAGGGTTAGACAAACAAGTCTATAGCTCTCGAGATATAGCACCCTTGTAATCGTGATCATCATCATCATCAATATCAATGAAGCAGGATGTAGGCTTTTACCTCCACCGTGAGGGGCCGAACCTGGGTAAAACCTCGCGTCTCTCGTCCCGCTCAACCCCTCTCAAGCTACCACATAGATGCGTTGGCCTCACGACTAAGTCCTTTCAACAAGGACATCTGTCGTGACAATTCCACGATAGTTGGCGCCCACCGTGGGGCCCACGCACGGTGGTGTTGAGTTCTTGGGGGGATCTCTCCCAGGGATCTAAAAGTTTGCAATTTTTCAGATGAGCCAGTTTTGAAGGGCTTTGCATCAACTTCAAGGTCATCAGTCAAGATTGGAGATCTATGAGATTTAAAGGTCAAGAAAAATTAGGGTTACCACTTGTCTACTTTGTCCAAACACTTTTGCCCTTGTTTTGGACTCTAACTTGTATGATTTGAATGGAACTAACCCGGACTTACGCTGTTTTCAGCAGAACTGCCATGATGTTGTTTTATGTGCAGAAAACAAAAATCTCAGAATGACCTGAAACTCCACGGAATATATTACAATAAATAATAAAAAATCATCGCCAAAGATGAAGACGAGGGGGCCCACAGCCTGTCCATGAGGGTGGGGCCCCCCCTAGGGCATGCCCCCCTACCTCATGGGCCCCCTGGAGACCTCCCGACTCCAACTCCAACTCTATATATCTGCTTTCGAGGAGAAAAAAGAGGAGAGAAGAATTCATCGCGTTTTATGATACGGAGCCGCCGCCAAGCCCTAAAACCTCTCGGGAGGGCTGATCTGGAGTCCGTTCGGGGCTCCGGAGAGGGGGATTCATCGCCGTTGTCATCATCAACCATCCTCCATCACCAATTTCATGATGCTCACCGCCGTGCGTGAGTAATTCCATCGCAGGCTTGCTGGACGCTAATGGGTTGGATGAGATTTATCATGTAATCGAGTTAGTTTTGCTAGGGTTTCATCCCTACTATCCACTATGTTCTGAGATTGATGTTGCTATGAATTTGCTATGCTTAATGCTTGTCACTAGGGCCCGAGTGCCATGATTTCAAATCTGAACCTATTATGTTTTCATCAATATATGAGAGTTCTTGATCCTATCTTGCAAGTCTATAGTCACCTATTATGTGCTATGATCCGTTAACCCCGAAGTGACAATAATCGGGATACTTACCGGTGATGACCGTAGTTTGAGGAGTTCATGTATTCACTATGTGCTAATGCTTTGTTCCGGTTCTCTATTAAAAGGAGGCCTTAATATCCCTTAGTTTCCATTAGGACCCCGCTTCCACGGGAGGTTAGGACAAAAGATGTCATGCAAGTTCTTTTCCATAAGCACGTATGCCTATATTCGGAATACATGCCTACATTACATTGATGAATTGGAGCTAGTTCTGTGTCACCCTATGTTATGACTGTTACATGATGAAACCACATCCGACGTAATTAACCATCACTGATCCGATGCCTACGAGCTTTCCATATATTCGTTTATGCTTATTTACTTTCCCGTTGCTATTGTTACAATCACTACAAAATACCAAAAACATTACTTTGCTTTCGTTACACTTTTGTTACCGTTACCATCACGATAATATTACTTTGCTACTAAACACTTTGTTGCAGATACTAAGTTTCCAGGTGTTGTTGAATTGACAACTCAGCTGCTAATACTTGAGAATATTCTTTGGCTCCCCTTGTGTCGAATCAATAAATTTGGGTTGAATACTCTACCCTCGAAAGCTATTGCGATCCCCTATACTTGTGGGTTATCAAGACTAATTTCTGGTGCCGTTGCCGGGGAGCATAGCTCTATTCTTTGAGTCACTTGGGATTTATATATGTTGGACACTATGAAGAACTTGAAAGATGCTAAGACAACAATTTATCCCTCAACTACGAGGGGAGGTAAGGAACTGCCATCTAGCTCTGCACTTGATTCACCTTCTGTTATGAGTAAGCTTGCGACACCTAAACCTGCTTCTGCTATTCGTTCTGATATGTCGCATGTTATTGATGATGCTACTTCTGCTATACATGATACTTATGATGAAACTACTTCTATGCTTGATACTCTGTGCCACTTGGTGATTTTCTTGAGGAACGACTTGCTAGGGCTAGAGAGATTGAAAATATTGAATCTGATTATGATGATGAAAGTGATGATGAAGAATCACTTGTTATTCCTGAGGGTTATTTATTTGATTAAGAAGCTTCTTTAGCTATTTTAGCTTGCAAAGATAGATATGAACTCAAAAGGTTATTAGCTAAATGGAATAAGCAATCTCTAAATACTAGGATGAAACCTAACCCTGCTTTTGCTACTTCACCTATCTGTGTTACTGATAAGGATTATGAATTCTCTGTTGATCCTGATATAATTACTTTAGTTGAATCTAATCCTTTTCATGGCTATGAATCTGAAACTGTTGTGGCACATCTTACTAAATTAAATGATATAGCCACCCTGTTCACTAATGATGAGAGATCTCGCTACTTTTATATCCTTAAAATATTTCCGTTCTCATTAAAGGGTGATGCTAAGATATGGTTTAATTCTCTTGATCCTGGTTGTGTGCGTAGTCCCCAAGATATGATTTACTACTTCTCTCCTAAGTATTTCCCTGCTCATAAGAAACAAGCTGCTTTAAAGGAAATATACAACTTTGTGCAAATTAAAGAAGAGAGTCTCCCACAAGATTGGGGGAGGCTTCTCAAGTTACTTAATGCTTTTCCTGATCATCCTCTTAAGAAAAATGAAATACTTGATATCTTTTATAATGGACTAACCGATGCTTCCAGAGATTACCTGGATAGTTGTGCTGGTTCTCTTTTCAAGGAAAGAACACCAGATGAAGCTGAAATATTATTGAATAATATGTTGACAAATGAAAATAATTGGGCACCTCCTGAGCCAGCTCCTGCTCCAATTAATCATCCTATTCCTAAACCAACTCCGAAGAAGAGAGGTGTTCTATTTCTCAGTCCCGAAGATATGCAAGAGGCAAAGAAATCTATGAAAGAAAAAGGTATTAAAGCTGAAGATGTTAAGAATTTACCTCCTATTGAAGAAATACATGGTCTTAATTTACCGCCTATTCAAGAAACATATGATCTTAATCCTTTATTTATTGAAGAACCTCCAGACCTCGATAACCCGACATAGGTAGTAAAGGTAAATTCTCTCTGTAGATATGATAAAGCTGAAATCGCTCCTGCTAAAATTGCTAGTGAATGCTTGGATGAGTTTGATAATTTTATGTTTAAGCAAGAAGACTTCAATGCTTATTTTGGTAGACAATTAAAACAAGATGCTGATATGATTAAATATTTGGGTGATTATATGGCTAATATTAGAGGCGAACTTAAACTTGTTAGCAAACATGCTTCTATGGTTACCACTCAAGTAGAACAAGTACTTAAAGCTCAAAAGGAATTGCTCAATGAGATGAATAGTAAGAAAAATAATTATGATGTTAAAGTGGCTACTAGAACTGGTAGAATGACTCAGGAACCTTTGTATCCTGAAGGCCACCCTAAGAGAATTGAGCAAGATTCTCAGAGAAATAATATTGATGCACCTAGTTCTTCTAAAAGGAAGAAAAAGAAAAATGATAGAACCGTGCAAACTTCTAATGAACCTATTGCCGAACCACCTAATAATCCAAATGGTATATCTATGTCTGATGCCGAAACACAATATAGCAATGAACATGAACCTAATGAAAATGTTAATGATGATGTTCATAATGATGCTCAACCTAGTAATGATAATGATGTAGAAATTGAACCTGCTGTTGATCTTGATAACCCACAATCAAAGAATCAACGTTATGATAAGGAAGACTTGTTGCTAGGAAACATGGTAAAGAAAGAGAGCCTTGGGTTCAGAAACCCATGCCTTTTCCTCCCAAACCATCCAAGAAAAAGGATGATGAGGATTTTGAGCGCTTTGCTGAAATGATTAGACCTATCTTTTTGCGTAAGCGATTGACTGATATGCTCAAAATGAATCCTTATTCTAAGTACATGAAAGATATTGTTACAAATAAAAGAAAGATACCAGAAGCTGAAATTTCCACCATGCTTGCTAATTATACTTTTAAGGGTGGAATACCAAAGAAACTTGGAGATCCAGGAGTACCTACTAAACCATGCTCCATTAAAAGAAACTGTGTTAAAACTGCTTTATGTGATCTTGGAGCCGGTGTTAGTGTTATGCCTCTCTCTTTATATCATAGAATTGACTTGAATAAGTTGACACCTACTAAAATATCTTTGCAAATGGCTGATAAATCAACTGCTATACATGTCGGTATTTGTGAGGATGTGTGTCGGTGTCAAAACCGGTGGATCTCGGGTAGGAGGTCCCGAACTGTGCATCTAGGACGGATGGTAACAGGAGGCAAGGGACACGAAGTTTTACCCAGGTTCGGGCCCTCTTGATGGAGGTAAAACCCTACGTCCCGCTTGATTAATATTGATGATATGGGTAGTACAAGAGTAGATCTACCACGAGAGCGGAGAGGCTAAACCCTAGAAGCTAGCCTATGGTATGATTGTTGTTCTATATGTTGTCCTACGGACTAAAACCCTCCCGTTTATATAGACACCGGAGAGGGTTAGGTTTACACAAAGTCGGTTACAATGGTAGGAGATCTACATATCCGTATCGCCAAGCTTGCCTTCCACGCCAAGGAAAGTCCCTCCCGGACACGGGACAAAGTCTTCAATCTTGTATCTTCATAGTCCAGGAGTCCGGCTGAAGGTATAGTCCGGCCATCCGGACACCCCCTAATCCAGGACTCCCTCAGTAGCCCCTGAACCAGGCTTCAATGACGATGAGTCCGGCACGCAGATTATCTTCGGCATTGCAAGGCGGGTTCCTCCTCCAAGTACTTCATAGAATATTTTGAACACAAAGATAGTGTCCGGCTCTGCAAAATAAGTTTCCACATATTGCCATAGAGAGAATAATATTTACACAAATCTAATCTGCTGACGTATTCCGTAGTGTGACGCACCACGGCCAATCCTTTATTCGAATCGTTTTATTATCCCACCTCAGCATGTCACGCGAGGCGGTTTTCTTGGCACATCTCGTCGAAGCAGAGATCGTGTCCCCTTATTCCGGGATTCTCATCAATACAGGCGTGGGTAACCCAACCGCGCCATTGATTACGGCGCTTGGGGATAACCGAGTTTTACCAGGCTGGTGGGGACACGTAGTTGCGTCCACCCATATAAGGGGATAAGGATCCACCTTTTCACCTGCGCATTCTTCCTCCTTTGCCTATCCATTCTTGCGCACTCGAGCTCTAGTGCCCAAGTCCGCACTCCCCACCTCAACCTTCTCCAGCCATGTCCGGAATAGGAGGCAAGTGGATGGTCTCCTCCGTTATAGAGGGACACATCAAAAGACTAAGGAAGGCCGGATACTTGTCTAACGACATTGCGCACCGGCTTCCTGAAGAGGGGCGGCTCATCCCCACCCCTAGGCCCCATGAGAGGGTGGTGTTCCTCCCCCATTTCCTCTGCGGACTGGGCTTCCCTCTCCACCATTTGTCCGAGGGCTCATGTTCTACTATGGCCTGGATTTCCACGATCTAGCCCCGAACTTTGTCCTCAACATCTCGGCGTTTATCGTCGTGTGCGAGGCTTTCCTCCGCATCCGCCCCCATTTCGGCCTATGGCTCAAGACTTTCAATGTCAAGCCGAAAGTGGTGCGTGGCAACCAGGCGAAGTGCGGAGGCGCCATGGTGGGCAAGATGCCCAACGTCTTATGGCTCGAGGGCTCCTTTGTGGAGACCCTAAAGGGGTGGCAATCGGGGTGGTTTTACATCACCGAGCCGCGCGACCCTGAATGGGTCGCAGCCCCCGAGTTCCGATCCAGACCCCCTACACGGCTCACCTCCTGGAAGGAACGGGCCTGTCGTGGGGTAAAAAAGGAGAGCTGACCGGACTCCAAACATGCGTCCAAACCCTGGTGGACAAGAAGCTCAAACTTGTCAACATAGTCCAGGTTATGCTCATCCGCCGGATACTCCCGTGTCAACAATGGACTTTCAACCTGTGGGAGTTTGACCCGGCGCGGCACTGAACTCTGAGCAGGCTCTTCGACACGACGTACGAAGATGCCTGGAAGGTGCTTTTCAAGGGCGCCGAGGCCCCCGCATCCGCTACCGAGGATCGCGGATTCAGTACGCAGCGTCACGCTCATGCGGTAAGTTGTTTTTACCATTAACAGGGTATCAGTTTTTCATAGTTTGACTCCATGCGGGATCTAAGCTCCCTTACCCTTGACAGGATTGGCAGGAGACGCCCAGACAGATCAACTGTCCGGCTCCTTTGCCCGAAGGCCCAGCGGACGCTCGTTTGGCGAAGCTGCTGGTCCCGGCACCCTATGTGGTGCCGGAGAAGAAGTCCAAGAAGAAGGCCACGGGGACTCGAAAGAGTGCCCGACGACCGGAGGTGTCGGATTCATCATCCGACGACTCCAAGACGCACTCCTACCACGAAGACGAGGAGGAGGAGGAAGAGACCTCTCCCCCTCCGGCGGGGGAAGGGAAGAAAAGGAAGGTCGCCCCAACTGGGGAGGCCGAAGGGTCCAAGAAGGTGAAAACCCTTCCTCCGGACTGCTCCACCAATGCCGACGACGGCGAAGAGGAGTGGACGCTCAGGGCCAAGCCCCTGGCGAAATCATAAGTATCCAGATACCAGAGTAATTCATAGTATTCCTTTATTGCACAACTTTCCCTTATGTCGAATATGTTTATGCAGCCCACCCAAAGACCGGCTCGACGCGTCGTCGAGCGGTTCACTGGACTCGTCGGATGTGAATTCGCTTCCGACGGCTACCTCCCCCCGCCCTACGGACGACGCCGAAGTATTGTCCCAACAGGTTCCAAGCCGGGAGGTGGTGGTCCTGGAGGTGCCGCAAGGCGACCTCCCGGACTCCAGGCGTAAAGGGGACAAAACCCCCCAGGGCTCCAAGTCTGGCCCTAGGCCGGACACCACTCTGGAACCTTCAAAGGTTTGAGAGTCCGGCGGGCGACCTCCTTCCAAGAGGAGCAATCCCACCGTGCCGGTGACCCCCGTCCAACCGGAGGCGCCGGACAATCTGTTGGAGGTGCTCAAAGGCGCCTCCAGCGACGAGGAGCACCGCACCATTATGAGTGCGGTGGTCCAGAAGGTTCAGTCCGCCAAGAGCGGACTGACTGAAGCTTGTACTAGCCTTTTAACAGGCTTTGAGGTAAGTAAACAATGTGTAGATAATATTACCGCATAGACAGTAGCCCCTGATGCTCTGTTTGGTGTTCGGGAAGAAAAGCCGAATAGAGGATCAAATAAAATTCGCAGGAGTCTAACAAAAAGGAGTCAATATGCGTATGTAGGCTTCTCTGCTGGCGTCCGCCGCACTGACTGCGGAAGTGGACACGCTAAAGCAGAACCTCGAGCAGTCCGAGCAAGAGCTTGGGCGTGCCAAGAAGCAGCTCGAGGACAAGGAAGGTAAGAAATACCTTGTTTAAATATATATATAGAAGGTGCAATTGCAAAAAATGACAGGATTATCGTGGCTATTGTAGGGGCCACGTCTGAGGTGGCGACCCTTAAGCAAGCGCTTCTTGAGGACGAGAAGAGGGCGGCCACGGAGTGCACCGAGCGGGAGAAGTATGAGGCCGAGGTTGGAAAGGTGCAGCAGGAGCTCTAGGATCTCATGGAAAAACATGAGAGTTTGGAGCTTGACTCAAAGACGCGAGCGTCCGAGCTCGCGGTGGCTATTGAAAATGCCAAGTCTGCCAAGGCCGAATCCCAGAAAACCCTCCAGGAGTTGGATGAGGTGAAAAAGATAGCGACAGGTAAGGCATTCTTTATGCAAAGCAAACACATAAACGTAAGTTACTTGTTACTTACCCGAATCCGGAGCTCTCCAGGAGCATTCGCAGATCTTCCCCGTAGTGTGTCTGATGCCGCCGCATTCTATCGAGCCGAGGAAGGCAGCTTGACAGAGAAGGTGTTCTGGTCTCAGTATGCTGAGGCCGGACACCCCGTGCCCCTGAGCGACCAGCTGAAGCAACTGGTCGAGCTCCACAATGCGGCCGAACAGGCCATGAAGGGCCTCATAGTTCGGCTATGGCCTGGAGAGGCTCTGCCTGGGAGCTATTTCGGGCTGGTGCGGCGGCTGATGGGGGCCTGTCCAAGGCTCAAAGTCATCAAGCGCTCCATCTGCATTGAAGGCGCTCGTAGGGCCCTTGCCCGTGCTAAGGTGCACTGGGGCAAGCTAGATGCTGAGAAGCTTGTAAGGACGGGCTACCGCCGGGGAAGGAGCATCGCAAGCCCGAGAATTATTATAAGGATCTTCTGAAGGGTGCCTGCCTTATGGCGGATGAATGTTCCAGGGATGTAATTTTTGAGTAAAACTCGCTCGTTTTGTCCTGTGCGCTGAAAACTTGTTCATATGTGCTAAGCAATGCTGTAGGAATTTAAAATATTAACTTCTGTGCGGCTGTTTATCAATTCTGAGAGATGGCGAGTCGCCGGCTTCTGCTCCCATGCCGCTAGTGCTGGGGTGTTCGGGGATAAACCTGAGCGCTCTTTTTCCCATGTTTGGGTCATTCGAGGGAGGCGCTCAGCCCAACGAACAAGGCAATCGGACTATAATGCGTGAACACTCTCACTTAGCCATAGAATTCTATAATTTTAAATTTTGGTGAAGCCCCTGGTATTCGAAAGACCGATTTCGGGGCGCTATCCACGCCTTGGCCAGACAGAGCCGACTCCTCTCTCTAAGCGGCATAAGTCTTTAGGGACTCGAAAAACCTCTCGAACAGTGACCAGCTCTCGCTTCATCATGACAGTCAGTTTTAGCTTTCTCTACTGAGGTGCTCGACCCAGCTCAACTGGGGCACAATCGCAGTAGTTCTCCTAGTGCTACCTTAGCTGATATAGTGGAACGTAAGGCACCAAAACATAGGAGCTGGGAAAACCTAACTATTGACCCAAGACATGATTCGGAGCCGATGCATATAATGCTATAAGTTCGGGGTGCCGCACTTGTTAAAGTGTTCAGACTTCGCACACCATATTGAGGGGTACTAAAGCCCCTGGCGTATTTTGGCCGTACCAAAGTGTACGGGTGCAACATGTAGTTAAGGAACATATATTTGTAAAAAAAGAGTAATGCAAAAAATAGACAAAGGATATGCATTGTTTATTAAAAAGGGTTGCGATCAAAGCAGAACGATACAAATAATGCGATAAGCAAAAGGTTGGACTATTTAACATGTCCGTTCCAGGGGCAGGCTACGGAATGGTAAGCGAAACAAGTATACTGCTCGTGATAGAGACCACCTGGGAGTTCCGTAATGCGGCATGGCTTGTCTGCTTCCCTGGTTCTTGCATCGTTTGTGCGGCAATTGAACTGCCGAACAGGCCATCCGAAGAGTGGAGTCCTGAAAGTAAGAGAAAATTAAAAAATCGGCACCCCTGGTGCGGTTTAAGCCGTGTTTCGGGCATGCCATGATGGTGCCCCTCCCCCAGTACCCATGGTATTTCTAGAGCGTAGTTATGTACGTGAAGTACTGGTGTCGCATTTTTGCGAGGGCTGGGGTTGGGGCCGCATTGCTACGCCTGCTCAGAACGTGCCAGGCGGTCTTGTTGTAAGTTACTCCGGGCGCGCTTGACGGTGTCCGGACGTTTAATGGCCGGACTGGAGAACTGCCTGGAGATGCTGCTTTGTACATCTGCTGCAAGGGCCGCCGTGTGCTCCTCCGTTCGAAGGGAGCGTTCGGTGTTTCCATTGATCGTAATTACTCCTCGAGGGCCTGGCATCTTGAGCTTAAGGTATGCGTAGTGCGGTACCGCATTGAACTTGGCGAATGCGGTTCGTCCGAGCAGTGTGTGATAGCCACTGCGGAATGGGACTATGTCGAAGATTAACTCCTCGCTTCGGAAATTATCCGGAGATCCGAAGACCACTTTAAGTGTGACTAAGCCTGTACAGTTGGCCTCTACACCTGGTATTACGCCTTTAAAGGTCGTTTTGGTGGGCTTAATCCTCGAGGGATCTATGCCCATTTTCCGCACTGTATCCTGGTAAAGCAGGTTCAGGCTACTCCCGCCATCCATAAGGACTCTAGTGAGATGAAATCCGTCAATAATTGGGTCTAGAACCAATGCGGCGAATCCGCCATGACGGGTGCTAGTGGGATGGTCCCTTCGATCAAAGGTGATCGGGCAGGAGGACCATGGGTTGAACTTTGGGGCGACTGGCTCTATCACGTATACGTCCCTTAATGCGCGCTTCCGCTCCCTCTTGGGGATGTGGGTTGCGTATATCATGTTCACCGTCTGCACTTGTGGGGGAAAACCCTTCTGTCTACTGTTGTTCGGCGGCCGGGGCTCTTCGTCATCATCTCTATGTAGCCCCTTGTCTGTATTTTCGGCCTGTAACTTGCCTGCCTGCTTGAACACCCAACAATCCCTGTTGGTGTGATTGGCCGGCTTTTCGGGGGTGCCATGTATCTGGCACAAGCGGTCGAGTATTCGGTCCAAACTGGACGGGCCCCTAGGATTTCTTTTGAATGGCTTTTTCCGCTGACCGGATTTATAGCCTCTGAATCCGGCATTAACTGCCGTATCCTCAGCATTGTCGCCGTTAGTGCGGCGCTTCTGCTTGTTGCGACGCAACCTGCCACTACTGTCCCTTGTATCCGAATTACCAGGGTTCTTGGTCATATTGTTGCTACGAGCAAGCCAACTGTCTTCTCCCGCGCAAAAGCGGGTCATGAGTGTCGTGAGTGCTGTCATAGATTTCGGCTTTTCCTGCCCAAGGTGCCGGGCAAGCCACTCGTCACGGATATTGTGCTTGAAGGCTGCTAGGGCCTCAGCGTCCGGACAGTCGACTATTTGATTTTTCTTTGTTAGGAACCCTGTCCAGAATTGCCTGGCCGATTCCTTTGGCTGCTGAATTACGTGGCTTAGGCCATCGGCGTCTGGTGGTCGCACATAAGTGCCCTGGAAATTGTCGAGGAATGCGGCTTCCAGGTCCTCCCAACAACCGATTGATCCTGCTGGCAAGTTGTTAAGCCAATGCCGAGCTGGTCCTTCAAGCTTGAGTGGGAGCTATTTGATGGTGTGGAGATCATCGCTGCGGGCATGTGGATATGAAGGAGATAATCCTTGATCCATACCGCAGGATCTGTTGTGCCATCATATGATTCGATGTTTACGGGTTTGAAACCCTCGGGGATTTGATGATCCATTACTTCGTCTGTGAAGCATAGTGGGTGTGCGGCGCCTCTGTACTGGGCTATATCACGATGTAGCTCCAATGAGCTTTGTCTACTGTGTTCGGCCCTACCGGATTTGTGTCCGGCGTGACGGTTACCGTCTCGAGTCATGGGGCGCCCACGTGATCCGTAGATCGATCATGTTTGCCTTGCCTTGTCCTCCAACATATCTCGCAGGTCTAGCGCATTTTACCGTGCCTTGGTACGGGGTGCGGCTTGAGTGGAGGGCCGAGAGGCCTCTCTGTCGTGGCCACAAGGTGGCCGGTCAGCCGTATCAAGTGCTGGTGATGTAGGTTTAAGTGCTTCCTCCTCTAATCGGGGTAGCAACCTGCGCTTTGGGTAGCTCTTGGAGGGGCGTTCGAGTTTATGCTCTTCGGCCGCAAGGACTTCAGTCCATCTGTCGACTAGCAAATCTTGATCGGCTCTAAGCTGTTGCTGTTTTTTCTTGAGGCTTCTTGCCGTGGCCATAAGCCTGCGTTGAAAACGCTCTTGCTCGGGGGGATCCTCTAGCACGACGAATTCGTCGTCGTCGAGGCTTGCCTCGTCTTCGGAGGGAGGCGTATAATTATCGTCCTCGACCTCTCTGTCTGCCGCTCTCTCATGAGGGCTGGCTTCTCCATCCTCCTGTGCTGAATCTTGCTGGAGGGGATTTTCTTCGGCATTCTCTGGAGTATTATTATCTTCCGTGCTGGAATCACCGTATTTGCTTTGGCAGGATTTTGAGCGGCACCGCTGACGCCGGCGCTTAGGCTGTTTCTTGGAGGGGTCATCCTCCATTGTTCCATCGCCATCTCCTTCTTTCGGGGTGTCCACGATGTATATGTCATACGACGAGGTGGCTTTCCAGGGCCTAATAGGCGCTGGTTCTTCATCGTCTCCTGCATCGGTGTCCATACCGTCGATGTCTTCGGAGTCGAAGTCGAGCATGTCGGTTAAATCGTCGACAGTGGCTACAAAGTGGGTGGTGGGTGGGCTTTGAATTTCTTCATCGTCCGTATCCCAACCTTGCTGGCCGTAGTCCGGCCAGGGCTCTCCTGATAAAGAGAGAGACTTTAGTGTCTTCAGAATATCGCCGAAAGGCGAGTGTTGAAAGATGTCCGCGGCAGTAAACTCCATGATCGGCGCCCAATCGGATTCGATCGGCAGGGGCGCGGAGGGCTCGGAGACCGGAGAGGAGTCCGTCTCCTTGGAGTCATGAGTATCGCGGAGTGCGGGGCTGGCGTTTGGCTCGATTGCCGTTGGGATCGCAGCCCCCGAGGCGGCGTCCAACCACCCATCCTCGATCGGCGCAGTTGGCTCCGAATTAAGGGTCGAAGCCGATGCGGGTGCGGCCTCCAGGGCACTGTTCGGTGGCAGAGCTAAATCATGCTTGCCGTGACAGTGCGGCGCGCTTGGCAGTGGCTCGAATCCATCGAGGATCAAGTCCCCGCGGATGTCAGCCGTGTAGTTTAAACTTCCAAATATGACCTGACGGCCAGGGACATAGCTTTCGATCTGCTCCAGATGGCAAAGTGAATTGGCTCGCAGTGTGAAGCCGCCGAAGACGAAGATCTGTCCGGGGAGGAAGGTCTCACCCTGGACTACATCGCTATTGATGATCGTAGGAGCCATCAAGCCTAACGGCGATGACACAGAGGAACTCTCAATGAAAGCACCAATGTCGGTGTCAAAACCGGCGGATCCCGGGTAGGGGGTCCCGAACTATGCGTCTAGGGCGGATGGTAACAGGAGGCAAGGGACACGAAGTTTTACCCAGGTTCGGGCCCTCTTGATGGAGGTAAAACCCTACGTCCTGCTTAATTAATATTGATGATATGGGTAGTACAAGAGTAGATCTACCACGAGATCGGAGAGGCTAAACCCTAGAAGCTAGCCTATGGTATGATTGTTGTTCTATATGTTGTCCTACGGACTAAAACCATCCGGTTTATATAGACACCAGAGAGGGTTAGGGTTACACAAAGTCGGTTACAATGGTAGGAGATCTACATATCCGTATTGCCAAGCTTTCCTTCCACGCCAAGGAAAGTCCCTTCCGGACACGGGACGAAGTCTTCAATCTTGTATCTTCATAGTCCAGGAGTCCGGGTGAAGGTATAGTCCGGCCATTCTGACACCCCCTAATCCAGGACTCCCTCAATGTGCATGTTGTGGTTGCAAACGTTACTATTTTAAGGACTTTGTTATTCTTGATATTCCCGAGGACGATAGTATGTCTATTATTCTTGGAAGACCTTTTCTTAATACTGCAGGGGCTGTTATTGTTTGCAACAAAGGCGATGTCACTTTTCATGTTAATCGTAATGAGCATACGGTACACTTTCCGAGGAAACAATCTCAAGTTCATAGTATCAATTCTATCAGAAAAATTCCATCGATTATATGATATACGGTACACTTTCATGTGGACTTGAGGTTTTGTATTTCCTCTTCCCACTGTCAAGAAGAAATATGATATACTTATTATTGGGGATGTGCATATCCCTGTTGAGGTAACCTAGTGTTATTCGAAATTTCTCCGGTTTCATGTTAATCGGAATGAGTTTGTTAAAAAGACCTGATCAACCTTGTTAGTGGATTCCTTTTGACGAGCATGAGATGGATGAAAATAGAAGCATAACCTCTCTGTACCCTCTCTATACTTTCTGTTATTTAGTTGAAATAAAGTAAAAATAGTATTTTTTCTGTCTATTTCCTGATTTATCCGTGCAATATAAAAATGTCCCGAAAATAAAAGTCCTCAGAATGACATGCCAATTTAATATGATTTTTTCAGGAATATTTGAGGATTTATGGTGCAGAAATTACTGCGGGGGGAGCTGCCACCTAGTCACGAGGGTGGAGGGCGTGCCCTACCCCCTGGGCGCGCCCCCTGCCTCGTGGGCCGACGGTGGCCCTCCTCCACTTATTCCTGCACCTATCCTCTTCTTCTTCCTCCCATAAACACGAAAACCAACTCAAGCACGAGTTCCAGCCCTCTTTGCTGCCATTTTCAATCTCCTTGCTCAAAGCACCTCTCACAAAACTGCTTGGGGAGATTGTTCCTTGGTATGTGACTCCTCCATTGGTCCAATTAGTTTTTGTTCTAGTGCTTTATTCATTGAAATTTTTTGCTGCTTAGGTGACCCTGTTCTTGAGCTTGCATGTCAAATTTATATGGTCAAAAGTAGTTTTGATGCATGATATAGGCTCTAGGCACTTGTAGGAGTGGTTGCTATCAATATTATTGAGTTTGGTTTACTTTTAGCTTGCATGTCAAATTTATATGGTCAAAAGTAGTTTTGATGCATGATATAGGCTCTAGGCACTTGTAGGAGTGGTTGCTATCAATATTATTGAGTTTGGTTTACTTTTAGCTTGCATGTCAAATTTATATGGTCAAAAGTAGTTTTGATGCATGATATAGGCTCTAGGCACTTGTAGGAGTGGTTGCTATCAATATTATTGAGTTTGGTTTACTTTTAGCTTGCATGTCAAATTTATATGGTCAAAAGTAGTTTTGATGCATGATATAGGCTCTAGGCACTTGTAGGAGTGGTTGCTATCAATATTATTGAGTTTGGTTTACTTTTATTTTGAAGTTACTAAAAAATTTCAGAATTTTTCAGAGGAAGAAAAAAATGCTTAGGAAGATGTTACAAGGTGGTTCTTCAAAGAAGCAAGGACCTAGGCTTGCAATGCGTGATGCTGACGAAGAGCCACCAAGAGACGCTCCAGTGCGTCCTTGTGAGTGGCCTTCTGAAAATTTTATGGATCGAGCGGGAATAAAAGAAGAATTCAACGCATATTTGCGTAACACTGATCTTTTGAGCTTCGAGGAAGAGAAGTGCAGCCAATATCATAACCTCGCTAGTTCCTTTGTGAGGAGGTTTGAATTTTCCACTTCACGTAATTCTCCAACTATCCTGTTTGATCTTTATGATAAATCTTATACCATGGACTTAGAGGATTTTACCACTGCATGCAAACTTCCACAATGGGTTAGTATAAGGGATCCTCGCAAATCTGAATTTAGAGATTTTCTTGCTAATATAACTTGGGAGAATCTAGAGAAATTATAGGGAGCATCCACTTTCCTGCTATACATTATTTTGCTCTCTTCATAGGTAGATGCATAAATGGTAAATATGAGGCATGTCACATGTGTGTCCCTGACCTCAGTATTCTTAGGAGTGCTATGTTACGAGACAAATCATATAACTTGGGAGCCATTGTTGCACGTAGGTTGCATCTTAATAGAATTAATGGAGATTTCTTTGGTGGAATTTATGCAACTCGCGTAGCTAATTTTCTTGGTATAGATGTACGCGAAGATGATATTGAATTACCTCCTGCCTATCTAGATTTTAATGCTATGGTTCACCACCATTTTGTCGAGAGGAACAAATCACCTCTCCAGTACCGACTAATCTTTGACAGACACCGTGTTGCCCGTATTACTCTCCCTGCTCCTGCTTTATTTGATTATCAGGCAAGAGGAGTGAAAGATCGTGGATGTCACCTAGAGGGGGGTGAATAGGAATTTTAAAATAATTACGGTTTAGGCTTGAACAAATGCGGAATAAACCTAGCGGTTAATTTGTCAAGCACAAAACCTACAACAACTAGGCTCACCTATGTGCACCAACAACTTATGCTAAGAAAGATAAACTACTAGGTGATAGCAAGATATATTACAAGAAACAATATGGCTATCACAAAGTAAAGTGCATAAGTAAAGAGCTCGGGTAAGAGATAACCGAGGCACACGGAGACGAAGATGTATCCCAAAGTTCACACCCTTGCGGATGCTAATCTCCATTTGGAGCGGTGTGGAGGCACAATGCTCCCCAAGAAGCCACTAGGGACACCGTAATCTCCTCACGCCCTCGCACAATGCAAGATGCCGTGATTCCACTAAGGGACCCTTGAGGGCGGTCACTGAACCCGTACAAATGGCAACCCTTGGGGGCGGTCACTGAACCCGTACACTTTGGCAACCCTTGGGGGCGGTCACCGGTACCCGTCAAATTGCTTGGGGCGATCTCCACAACCTAATTGGAGACCCCGACGCTTGCCCGAAGCTTTACACCACAATGATTGAGCTCCGAACAACACCAACCGTCTAGGGCGCCAAGGCACCCAAGAGGAACAAGCTCTAGGGTGCCCAAACACCCAAGAGTAATAAGCTTCTCAAAGTTCACTTCCACGTATCACCGTGGAGAACTCAAACCGATACACCAAATGCAATGACAAGGGCACACAGAGTGCCCAAGTCCTTCTCTCTCAAATCCCACCGAAGCAACTAATGCTAGGGAGGAAAATGAGAGGAAGAACAAGAAGGAGAACACCAAAAACTCCAAGATCTAGATCCAAGTGGTTCCCCTCACATAGAGGAGAAAGTGATTGGTGGAAATGTGGATCTAGATCTCCTCTCTCTTTTCCCTTAAAAACTAGCAAGAATCCATGAAGGGATTGAGAGTTAGAAAGCTCGAAGAAGGTCAACAATGAGGGAAGAACACGAGCTCAAGAGAGATAAAGTTCATTGGGGAAGAAGACCCCCTTTTATAGGTGGGAAAAATCCAACCGTTATGCTCACAGCCCGCACAGAGCGGTACTACCGCTCCAAGGAGCAGTACTACCGCTAGGGCGGTAGTAGCCCTTTGAAACACAACAGCGAGGAGGCAAAAAGGCCAGAAGAACCATTGGAGCAGTAGTACCGCTTGACCTCACGGTACTACCACTAGGGGTAGCGGTACTACTGCTAAGGGTAGCGGTACTACTGCTTGCGAGCGGTACTAAAAAATTACATCCGTGCCTACCACCGCTGGACTTGTGACGAGTTTTTGGTCCCGAGTGGAAGTAGCCGCGGTAGTACTGCTCCAAGTGGTAGTACTGCTCCCAAGAGCGCTAGTACCGCTCCCAAGAGCGGTAGTAAAAAATTACATCCGCTCCTGTCCGCGGTAGTACTGCTACAGCCTTTTCAGAACACCAAAACTGACACAACTTCTGCAAACGGACTCCGAATTCGACGAAACCAAGTGTGTTGGAAAGCTAGAGACAAGGGCTAACACAATCTTGATAGAAATACCAATAAGAAGCAAATGAGAAAAGGCCCAAATGAAAATGGTGAGAACCCTTCCTCGGAAAAGACCGGTAAAACCTCCAACACCGAAAACATCATAGAAGATGCATGCGAACTCCATTTTCGATGAACTCAAGCTTGTCATCAAGATGACCATAAGCTCTAAGACTCACAAAGAGAACCAACCAAGAACCAAGAAAGATGATGCAAGGATGCAATGGTTTGAGCTCTCGACGAACGATACGATCAAGCTACTCACTTGAGAGCCCCCCTTGATAGTACGGCAATCGATCCTATAACCCGGTCTCCCAACTACCATCATGAGACTGGTAAAATAGAAAACTTATCAAGGGCAAACCTTTGCCTTGCACATGATCCACTTGAGATAGATGATGACGATCTTGACTCCCTCAAGTTGGACCACCTTTCTTGATTGCGTTGGCTCGATAAAGACTAGTTGATTGCTCCCCCATACTCCACTATCGGTGAGCCACTCTTCCGCACATCTTCACAAGTCCATTGTCACCACAATGGACGGCAAGCTTCAAGCATTTAATCTCTTCGTGATGCTTCACTTGAATTTGCACACCGCAACCTAACCCCACAAAGAACTCTCACGAAGACCATGGGTTAGTACACAAAGCGTAATGGACAATGCTTACCATACCATGGGATCAGTTGATCCCTCTATACATCTTGTACGCTTTGTGTGTTGATCAACTTGATTCACTCTTGACTTAGTCTTGATCAACCTTGATTCTTTCCAACTCTCTTCATTTGGATGATGTCTTGAAGGTAAACATGAATGATCAAACAATCTTCTTCTTCAAGACATGCTTGCAATAAGCTCAACTCTCAAATGACCAATCTGTGGATAATTCCTTGAATAGCACATTGGTCAACACAAACTCTCCTTGAAACCAACACATGTACTCCAAGAAAAGCCTATGGACAAAACCTTCAAATATAACTCAAGGCAACCATTAGTCCATAGAGATTGTCATCAATTACCAAAACCAAACATGGGGGCACCGCATGTTCTTTCAATCTCCCCCATTTTGGTAATTGATGACAATCACTTTCAAGAGAGTTTATACAAGGAATTATGCATCACCAAGCAATGCAACAACCAATAATGCATGCGTATGAGATGTAAATGCTTAGGAACAAAACCAAAGCAAGGAGAAAACTCTGAAGACTTCTCCACAAAACACTCTGAAACTTCTCCCCCATTGGCATCGATTGCCAAAATGGGCGAAAAGCTTAGAAGGCCAATATAAATTGTGTATTTCTCAACAAGAGAGTGGAATGCAATACACATATCCAACGGTAAATACTTGGACGAAGACAAACTATATTGAGGCCCAAAGATTGCAAAAGAATGATATGCCACAAAGACATAACAAAGATAGAAACAAGCAATCAAGCAATCAAGCAATCAAAAGATACCAATTGAAGCAAGCAATCAACGGATATCAATTGATCCAACTAGACCAATGATCTTACGTGCCATATGAATGAAATAAATTATGATATGAGCAAAGGAGTGTTCTAGAGAAACTAGAGAAGCTCCCCATGATTTGTGCACAATTTAGTTTTTTAATTGGATACAACGAGCACAAAATAGGATCGTCACTCCCCAAGATCAATAGAACCTCACGACAAGTGCAAGAGAGTAAAAGAGTGTTCTAAAGACACTAGTGAAGCTCTCCATGATTTGTGCACTCCTTACAACATTTGCATTAGGATACCATGTGCACAAAATAGGATCATCACTCCCCAAAAATCAATAGAAACTCACAACAAGTGCAAGTGAGCATGTAGGAAATAAAGCCTAGCACTTGCAACAAACAAATGGTTGAGCAACATATAAAAGAGGCAACTTAAGAGTAGGATCAACCAAAATGATGTGTGTGAGTCATGGCAAAGCACTTGAGAAGACTAATGTACGGATGAGCATTAAGCATCAACATAGTCTTGGAAGAATGAGGCACACGGCGCAAGGCCTATCATTCCCACACACAACTAGCAAATGGGTTCACAAGCTTACTAATAAGCATATAGAGAACCTATCCTTGTGATAACCCATGGTGAAGATAGAAGAAGAAAGCCTCATCAAGATGAGAGATACCAATTAAGATGGCAAAAGCCTCGTAAATATAAGCATGAGGAAAATAATCTTCACCACACAAGAGTCCATCAAGATGCATCGAGATACGACACACACTCAAGGCAAAAGCTTTCACGGAGCCACCAAAGAAATAACAAAAGAGAGACAAGATGGACGTGAAAGAAAGGATATCATCTAGAGATATAATTTCTCTCAAGTGTATAAGGTTCTAGGTAGACGAAATCATGATGATATATATCTACAAAGAAGGATGTACACCCAAAATAGTTACAACATGAAGGAACAAGATATCCAAAAGGAAGTCATACATATACCAATAAGATATTTGCTTGAGAGCATAGCACATGGCTAGATATGGTCTTATTGTATATAAATGAATTCCAACCACACGAACATCAAAGACATCACAACTAGGACCCAAGTACCATGATTTCAGATCTGAACCTATTATGTTTTCATCAATATATGAGAGTTCTTGATCCTATCTTGCAAGTCTATAGTCACCTATTATGTGTTATGATCTGTTAACCCCGAAGTGACAATAATCGGGATACTTACCGGTAATCACCGTAGTTTGAGGAGTTCATGTATTCACTATGTGCTAATGCTTTGTTCCGGTTCTCTATTAAAAGGAGGCCTTAATATCCATTAGTTTCCATTAGGACCCCGCTGCCACGGAAGGGTAGGACAAAAGATGTCATGCAAGTTCTTTTCCATAAGCACTTATGACAATATTCGGAATACATGTCTACATTACATTGATGAATTGGAGCTAGT